>NC_051057.1:12997729-13267729 GCF_904848185.1 Acanthopagrus latus
CAGTGATGGAATGTAACCAGATTTAATAGATTCATTTTAATAACTTTTTTTAGTAATTAGTTTATAGATTACATGCTGCATCAGAACCAAATTAGTTCATTGTTTCATACATATACTTTTACTTGTGCTTTTGATACTTTAGTCCATTTATTACCAGAAAATTACTTTTGAAACCTACATGCGTTTGACATCAGATACTTTTACTTGAGTAGGATTCTTACAGGTGTCTTTTACTTCTATCAAAGTTATATTTTAACACAATATGTGTATTTATTACTGTGTTCAAATCACATAGCTGAGGTTTTTTTTTTCTAGCTTTTTTCTCCATTACGCTCAGAAGGTGAGGGCGAGGTGTATTAAGTTGGTTTCAATCTGCAACCTCACTGCCGAATGCCAGTAAATCCTCCATACTGGACCTTTGTGCTTAAAGAAATGAAAGTAAAATAACTCAGTATGCAGATGTCCCTTAATGGCCCTTTTAAGTGTTATATTATATTAGTGGATTAGCATTTTACTGCTTTAGCTGGGATGGTGCAGCTACTGTGCGCCTCGTCTTTAAAGCCATTAGCTTCCTCATGTTTTTTTAGCATGCCTCATATGTTTAATGTCTACGGAAACATGAGGCAGGAGTCTTGCACATAAACTAACACTTTGTGACGTGCAGTAGTCTAAATAAGGCCGAGTTAGAGACACTATGTTTCACATGCTAACAATATGCACCAGACACAGGTCTGAATGCATTTACATGCAGCAGTTCACCACCAGGTGTCAGTGTTTGACTTTCAGACAAACTGCTTCTGTTTGGGGATTAGGTTGGAAAAGAAAAGAAAAGAAAAAAAAAAAAAAACATAAAACATGTTCGTGATGACAAACGAAAATGTTCAAGCTTCCCCCAAGTTTTGTACCACAAAAGGCAACTCTTGGCATTTTGCTCCCTCATCTCTCAGCCTTTTCCTGCAAGATCTCAAGCAAGCAGAAACACTGACATTCTGGTAAACTGATAATGTGGAGGCACTCAGAGCTGGGCAGCTGCGGGTGCCCAGATTCCCTTCGGTTTGTGTCAAATTCTATGAAACCTCCAGTGAAGTAATGTTACCAGAAACCCCTATTACACTGTCAGTGTCTCATGGATTGCTGCTTGTGGTGCAAACCAGTCGAAACCAAGAAATTTCACAATAATGCCAAAAGCAGTTTGGTCTCATGTCATCAAATATCATCTTGTGGAGGGAACGCAGTAATCATGCATTTTCTTGGATATGATGTGTGTGTCGGTTTGCCACATTTGATTTCAGTCATAAATATGAAAATGAGTTTTGCTGGGGGTAGGTTTTTTTTTTTTCAATAATTTGAAGTAATAAAAGAAAGACTAAATATAAATAACAAAGGAATCTTGTAATGCTGAGGGCAAAGAGGTCAGTGCTGCAACCAGTACAGGCATCAAAGCCTCTGCGAGCTTGTCGACCACAGGTACAGGCGAGAGTTCAGAGTGGAGGAGGAAAGCCCATCTGATTATGCAGCACTTTCCCAGCGCTGTGCTCCTGAGAGGACATTGATTTTGGCCCGCGTCTCGCTGCTGCAGGATGTCGCTCGTCTGAAGTCCTCGCTAGGCCCCACGAGGAAGGCGAGCGCGGGCCCCGTCCAAGACAAAGACTACAGTAGGATATGGAGGGCAAACACAGAACATAGGGCCACCTTTGCCTCAGTTTATATTCTCAAACTTGAACCAGAAGGGTCAAGTCCAGTCCGTCTCAGGGTTTGCAGATTTATCCTAACAGCCGGGATAACAGCCCAGGGGCTGACATTTTGTAATGTGTGATTACATTTAATGTCACATATGAGGTGAATATAGACTACACAGTTTTATGACAATAACGCCAGCTTACGTCCCTCATCATAAAATGGAATATCTATACTGAAGTATGCCAGATATGCTTTATTTATATGTAACCAGACCGTGTGAGGGGCTTACTTTGCCAAGGAAAAGTCACTAGACGAGAAAAAAAGCGACCATAACGTAAGCCATTAAGCTCAAACCGAGATGGTGCCTCGCTAGCGTAGGAGAGTTGCATGTGAACCTGGGAGAAATGTGACATTTCCCCACATGTTATGGTGCCACCGGCCTAAAAAAAACAGACCGAAATAGACAAGTGAGACACCGCAAATGATTTGTGTACCTGAAGCGCTTTATTTTTTACTCCTTGTTTGAAGTAAGGGCACCCAACTCCAAAGACGAGGGAGCGCCAGAATCGTGCCCTGTGCAGTTAACTCCGCGGCCCCAGGAGATTTATGGCAGTAAAAGGGTTTTAACATGTACATGCTGACATTTGAGGAGATCCCCAAACACGCTTCAAGTAGCTGACATCAGTCTCTGGGGAAACATACTCCTGCCTGACCTGTGCACATGTCAGAGATATGAATAGAGCAGCAAGTTCGCCACAGTGTAAAAGTCATATTACACATATGTGAGGGTGTTTTCTGTGCAGCACGTGGAAATGTGTCCAGACTAACGAGGTTCAGGTAACATCTGAGTTTCAATGCAATTCTCCTAAAACTGTCTTCTATTTAATGTCCTGCCAATAAACATAATATAATATACAATATTAAAGAAGCGTCTGCTGTTTTAGTTCTTCTCTTCTGGATGAATCTTATATATTATTATATTATATTGGCCCATCCTCAATAAAAATGTACTTGTATATGCATAATGTGCTACTGATGTTTAACATCAGTTTACTATTTATTCACAGAAAACCCCAAAATCAAACGCGTTAAATGAGTCGGCCACCCCAAAATCATCAGTGGCCCCCCTCTATAAAACATTTCTTGGGGCGCCCCCTGTTTGTAGCTTGTTCTGTAGCTTTTGACAGTGTAACTTGGTCTTCATCAGCCTACAGGGTTTATTCTCCTGTCTGAATCTTGGAACTGTAAATGTAAATGAAGTTGGGCAGTGAATAGTGACAACAAATTTGTCTTCAAAATAAGACCTTTACATTGCACGCCATTGGAGTTTAGAACTGAGTTCTTAGCGGGGAGCTTTTAATTTAAAAGTAGCGGCCGTTCGTAGCTTGCCGACACAACAAGCGGACACAGCCAAACAGCTACAGAGACCGAGGAGACGCTAGCATCTCCTGGATCTCAGCAGCTTTCCAGTTGCTCATCTTGACGTCCGTGGATGAAGTGATGAACTGACTGCTGTGATCAGCTGTTTCCTGGTTTTAAAACTCCCCAGCTGTGGGTCGCACGACAGTGCAGGTCATCGACATTGGATTTAGATAGCAATGGAGGAAGAAACAAGTGTACCCTCCAAGACGGCAAATTGACAGACCAAAACAGACCCCCAATTTGCCGCCTTCTGTCTAAATCCGCGGACCTAGCCGCAAAAAAGACAGCCAAGTGGCGGCTTATTGCCCAGTATAAAAACAGCTACTGTGACACTGTGTGATGTGGTCATAAGCTCTGAATCAAGCAGGTAAGAAGACCTCAAATTGGTACTGCATTGTCAACATGACAAGAATGAACTATCAATTCATCCATGTGACATGGTCAAAAGCTGCAAAGTAGGCGAGTAAGTGGGTCTTGAGTTGAGATTGTTTACTGATTTGTTATTTTGTGTGAGCTGGCGTCGCCCCTATGGTAGATACAACATCATCAGTTCCCCGTCAGTTTTTTCATTACAGAAGTGCAGCTGTTATAATCATATGATCAAAAGTTTGAATCTTCACTGGGGTTTGCAACAGTTTTACTGGTAATATATCACGACTTTCCGTGCACTGGTGCCCCAGCTTCAGCCAAGACGTTTGTTGACTGTCTCGTTTAATTTCTCCTTCCTCGACAAGCGCAGGTAGTAGAAAGCCCTCCGGACGCCGGGACTCTCTGCCTCTGCAGGGCCTTTCTATAGTCAATGTCAGCTAAACTGTTTATAGCTGGATAACGAGGTGAAAAATGATAAAGTCCAGAAGCAATGCTTTTCCAACGCTGAGCATTAACTCCATCTGCAATGCTGATGTCCTCAGTGCCCTGGCAGTGGTGGATTATGGGGAAAGTTTGAGGACAGAGCGAGGCTTGGACCGGGCACGGGCTGCATTTCCGATGGTTGAGCTGCAAGGGGAGCAAAGTAAACATAGTTGTTGTGCTTCCAACGGGGGACAGAAGAGAAAGGGGGAAAAAAAATACAATGGATTAGAAAGAATCCTCTCCCAATATCCCCCTCGAGGCACAGAGAAGCCAAGTTTTCAACCATTCAGTGCTTGAAGTCAGGGAGGGCAGAGAGGTTGTAGAGTACAGAGACGATAAAGGAAGGGGAGAAGCTTTTTCTGCAGCTGCACAACAAACATCACCAAACCTACAAGCTCCCTCCACAAAAGATTTATCCCCCTTTTTCTGTATTGTACTCTCTCAAACCTTTTCTCATACTTCTCCCCATTATTGAAGTTGGACGGCTGCTTGCACATTTTGGAAACCGACTCCCCGAGCTTCACACTCTCCCTGTTAATAATCCATCACCCCGCCATGGTCCGTATGAAGTCTCCATCTTCTTTCCAAATAAACATCTCAGCACCTTCACACTTGAGGGAGACGAGACTTTTTTAGCAATAACAGTTTATCTGACAGGTCAGTAATTCACTGGTGTTATTAGGGAAAAGTGGCGCACCTTCGGATGAGCTTACAGATGCGTCATCGCGGCCCCAGTAGGTGTTGGCGCTGCCCGATAGCATGAGCCAGTTGAGCGGGATTTATTGCCGCAGCAACCGGAGAACTGGAAATCTCTGTTTCTTCTCTCCGTCCGTCTGATTGTGTTTCTGTCTCCCCCCCTGCTGGTCTTCAGCGGAGCTCATCAGATTTTATCCTCAACTACCCTTGGTTGGGCGAGGAATTCGTGAAATACAAGGACGAAAGAGAGCCAGTTCAGCCAAGTCAGTTTGAATAAAAGTGCTGAGAGGAGTTGAAACATCACCCGAGATGTGGGTGATAAATCGAGCTGAAAATGAAAGAAGGGAAAGGGAATTAGTCAGGTAGAGTGTGTAAACGACATTTGAAGTGTAACCTCTTAAGTCGTTAAGTAGTCAGAGAAAGTGATTTAGTTTGAGCAGATATGAGTATATATGCCCATCCTGGAGCCTGCAACAGTCAACAAGTGATCGTGCGGACGAGCGACCCACTCTCTCTCTTCTTTCTCCTCTCTCCCAAACCACTCACATGCCAGCCTCTGGATGATTGATGCATCATGTAATTTATATGAGTTTTTAAGGTCCTAAACTCGGAAATGACGCAAGTTTATGGAGTTGTATGCATTTTTGCCTTTTGAACAGGCTGTTTTTCCACCTAAGTGCTTGTTTTAGGGTATTTATAGGTCACAACATGGCATTTTCTTGTTAGGCATCTGAACATTTCAACACACGTTCATTATCAGTGAGACCACGTGAGACCGTATGATGTGGACCCATTGTTTCCCACCTAATATTTTTGCACAAAAAGATGTAGACAAGGAAAAATAAATAGATAATTCAGTGTGTGCTTCTGACAGCTTGGCTTCATTCTCATCTTATAACCTTTTCAAAAGAGCCCAAACCATGCCTCTGCTCCAAATGGTTCAACAGAAGCTTTGTAATTTACCTTGGACTGACTCAGGTAGCCCATTTGAGGTTATTGTTAGTAGCATAGTCTATAGTTTTATTCATTTTACGTACTTTTACAGGGACCAGAAGAGGTTAACTGTAGAGAAAGTACTGACGATGGAGACAAAGTTACAGTTAATGTGTAAGTTGTAACAGCAGAAATATCTTTTGGAGAGTCGGTTTGAAGTTTGAATGATCTTTAGGGGAAACATCCACAAAACAGAATGCACAATATGTGCACTGCTGATGGAGAACACACCAATAGTGAAATTTCGGTGCAATGTCGTTCCTTTCCAATTCACACTCTGTTTGCAGGCTTTTTTCCCCCCTTTTACCCAGAGGCTGCTTTCATCCTGACCCAACTCCACATCCTTGACCTTTACTCAGCCTCTGCCACAAATTGATAAGCCAGGTGAATGTCGGCAGCAGGTTGTCTAACTCATCACAGCCTCCCGCTCCTCATCTCTGCCTTTTAAACATCCACCAATCATCTGTTTGGCTCCGTGTCCGGCATTTGCTCAGACGGATGGATTTTTCCCATGCATACTAACGTGTTCCTCGAAGACTCTCCGCTGGTTGGTTCCAGGGAGCGTGCTGGGCCTGTTAGGGCTGGCTGCAAGGATGAAGCCTCTTAATGAAGAGCAGGAAGTGGTTTGAAAACATCACGCTACGCAGAATCTTGCATGAAAATGTGAGGCCTTGTATTCCAACCCTGCCAGAGCGCATTAGAGTGCAGCTAATGTTTCAGTCTGGAAAGACGTTTCTTGCAGATTAGTTTACAGTTGGACTAAGGCAGGTGTTGATCTAATGAATAAAACATGTTGTGGTCTTGTTTGCTTGTTAATTTGCTTGGTAGCCCTTCCATCTCATAGATATACTTTTTGATGCTAGCTCTCTCAGGACCATAGTCTGCTTTCCTTACTGGAGAAAAATGTTGGAGAGCTGTAGCATCTGCCCAACACATTAGAACGTTTATGGCTCTTGTCACAAACACCTACCAACTCTTTTCGATCTCCGTACACAAAATCTTTAAGCTGTACTGTAACTGTGTATTTTCTTGAAAATGTGTATTTTCTTGCCCACTCTATAGATTTAGTCTGCATGTATGGTGGTGACACACATTCCCTCTCTTTCTGCCTCTAGCATTCCACTCTGCTCCCTCTCAGTAAGGTCAATGGTTTCATTGGACAAACTCAAACAAGCGGGTCCCCTGAAACCCTATCAGTTGTCCGTTCATTTGTGTAGACATGGACAGACGGGGCCAAAGTCAACCTTCTCTTATTAGGATTCAGATGTACTCCCAGCATGTTTTCTTTTCTCCCTCTCAGCCTTTGATACCCAGGATGTGGGACTTTGTAAATGGTGCTGTTGTAATTGAGAGTGGAAACAAAAAGAGCTGTACTGGTACTTTGGGCAGGGGCTCTAAACAACATCAGACAAGAGGAAGCGCTCAGACAGCACAAGACAACAGACTGGATTCACATGGCGGCCATTTTCCTCTGACATCATACTCAGGGTGGGAAGCTCAATATTTGTAAGGCTATGTTTCAGCTTGCAAGTCATACAAACATAGGGAATTGATTGACCAGCACTATAAAAAGATGATGGACTTTGTAGGGGTCATATTTCAAGCAACAAGATAAAGCAACACATTTGTTAGCCCAATAGTTACAACAGCTAACATTAGCATTCAACCACTTCCTAGCTGACATTACTATTTGATTACATCCAGTGTGTTTTCACCTTCTGGTTTCAAGAAACGTTCATATTTTAGAATTAATTCATGGCTTATGCTATGTCATGGCTACAGCTATGTTAGCTAGGAAGTGGTTGCTAACATGAGCTGTTGCTAATGGAAGCTAATGGGTTTCATTGTTTTACCTTGAAGTCTGGCCCCATGTCCTGACAGGTTTTCACTATTCACTGTCTTGAAACGGTAAAAAGATAACAATTTGCCAGATTCTCTATTTATAGGGCTTGCGAGCTGGAGCATGGCATTTGAGTTGCCCACCCTAAATGTGATGGCGGAGGAAAATGGCCGCCGTGTGAATATGGTCTACTGACAGTGACACTGACTGTTGAATCGTACAAAACCACAAGAAAACAATCAAAATAGAACATTTTATTACAAATACAAAAGACAACAGGAAAAAGCGAAGTTCATTGCATAAATAGCTTGTTGTTAATGTTGATTTAAATACAGTCAGTGCGGAAAATGTTTTCCTCCTGTAATGCATGATTTCCTACTAAAGTGTGTTGACTTTTTGGCGATTTGTAAATGTCTCAGTTAGCGTATGCTGATGATTCATCCTTCTCCTTCTGCTGAGACAACTGTCTCGATTTTGAAAAGACATTCTGATACATTTGCCAAGTTAAAAATGTTGAGGCATTTTAATATTATGCTAGTGCTTTGTTCATGGAAAAGTTAATTAACATTATAGTAAATCCCCTTCAACATCAAGTTGACATGCAAATGAACCATATTTAGTTAATCATTCAGGTATAATTACAATCCTTTTACAAAACAATAAAAAAAAATGACTATCAATTAAATATTTCTTCCCATATAAAAATGAATAACTTACAGTATACTTGTTTAAAGATAGTCAAGGTATGATGATTATCCACATGTACAAAAAAATAATAATTATAATAATTTCTTGGTGTTTTTTGGACATTTACAAACAATTAAGGTGCACTTGAGTGCCTAAATTCGAGAAACCAAACTACATTAGTGATCATAACAAAATACAAACAACGGATTTGTCCAATGTAGCAATATATTGGCATAACATACCAATATGTGTACCGATATGATTATAAAACAGATATGTGGGTCAGATTTATTGTATGTGCTCTCTTTAGCATAAATACCACATGAAATATAATTGAAACCAACCTGTGAAATGCCTCGAGGTATGAAACATGAACTGAAACACAACCTAAACACTGCAAATGTGCTGTAGAAAATGTTAAAGGAGACCTATTGTGCTTTTGAGTTTTAGTCCTTTCTGTCAGCATTTTATTATGTTTTGTGCTATTAAAAGTCTTGAAAGTTAAAAAGGCCAAAGTCGACCCAGAGAAGCTCCTCTCCCCCACATGAATCTCTGCTCCTGAAACGCCTCATCATTAGCCCTGCCTTGAATGCCGTGACTTTTTGAAATCACGCTACATCACCATGTCACATATTTGCATAATTTATGCCTAGCAACTAGCTTGGCACGTGAGAACTGACTTAGCACAGCTGCTCTTTTGTTAGCGGTGCTGGCTCAGGCGTGTGAGAACTGACTAATCAGAGGAGACTGTGTATTCGGGAGGAGGGCTTTAAAGAGACCGGCACTGGACAGTATTTGAGCATTAATGCATGTAAAACTTTTCTGTTGACCCCCCCAATAAATGATGAACCTGAAAATGAGCATAACATGTCTTCTTTAAAACAAACAGGGCTTTTGACAACAGAGGTATCATCTATGCAGACATCATGTAAAGACCTCCCAATCTGGCCAATGTATAGTTCTTTTTTTCGTGCATTTTAAGTTTACAGTAAGTGCACTTCTTTCAACAAATTATTGCCAATTTGTTGCAGGACAGAAATGAAAAATCATAACAAACTCTAGCATGAAGTTTGCCGCACCTTTCGGCAGCTACAAAGCCGACACCGCCGCTGTAGGTTTTTACCCTCTGAGGTCAAAAGCTTTGATCTTTATATCACGACATTCCTGTGAAGGCAGAGCACACAACATGAAGGTGTGATACCCGTAGCACCAGAGTGAGCATGGATGAGCAGCTATGATCTTGTTATGTCCTTAATTACCACACCGTCAATGGTAAATGAAAATATAGTGAAAGTGTATGCAGCACCATGTGTGTATGTACTCTTGTTTAAGGACCCAGTCTACACATAAATTATAATAGTAACAGCGAATGCAATACAAATTAAATTTACAGTTTATGTACAAGTCATCAACACTAAATTGTCTGCTGCCTTCAAATGTATGTTTGAATCTTTAAATAAGCCCATATATACAAAATAGTGTGGTCCACGACTGTTGTGCAAATCCGTATTAAAGTAATGTCTCTGTGGTACTGTAGGTTGTCAGCTTATGTTGAGAGGAAACCTGTGTTTATTTGAACCAGTGCAGGTAGTTCGTCTTGAGAGCGGGGAAGCACATGTTGTTGCTGCAGGAGCCCCCGTAGCTGGGAGGGCAGGCGGAGCAGGGGACGCCTACTTTGTAGGGAGCCTCTCCGATCCAATTACCCCTGAAAGGAAAAAAAAACACGCACAGGGTCAGTGGAGTATGATTTTAAAGAGGAAACAATGATGATGAAAGTACATTGTTGACATTAGAAGCAGCAGATGATGAACAATCCCATCCTAATATCCTATGGGTAGCTGTTTTTGAGTTCTTGAGGGTGCAATGTGTAAGAAGTGGCCTCCTGGAATTTATAACCCCAACAAATAAAGTCTGCGTAGTACCAGTGTAACTGCTAACCGCTGCCAACTGCGCTGTTTTATACATCTATAACTATTAGCTATTGTTAGCTTGTTAGCTAGACGGACTACCAGGGAGTGTTGATGTTTTTGCCGCTAGCACAGGAGGTTTGGGCTGCTGGGAGAAAGACTTTTTCAGGCCCTGGGCTAACTGTTTAGTATGCTAACGTCAGCAGACAAACAATACACAGATGTCTTAGTATCAAACCTCTTATTTCTTCACATTTTTAACATTTCAAGTCAAAATTAGGATTCTTACGGTTGTTTCTTGCTGCTTGTGGCAGCCATTATGGCTGACACTACCGCAAGCTAATGCTAGCAGCCAGAAGACTCACAGGGAGCTGAGAGGAACAAAGACGCTGAACAACTGTGTTTGTTTCAGACAGGTTTGCATCGGTAACTAATCCCGAAAACATATCTATGTTTGTGTTGGATGTTAGCTACTAGCATTAGTGATCCAGTTTTCTTTGCGATAGCAGCGCCACTTGGAGACGCTTGAAATGTTTCCACTTTAATCATACCAAATGATCGGTAATTGCACAAAACTTGGAAAAAAGTGGAAATCATCATAATATAAGCTACTTCGCAATCTGTACTTTGTGAGCAGTGAGACGTCAGACATTAGCAAGTGTACAGAGACAGACAGAACAACAAGGTGTGAAAAGAAACCAGCTAAATTACATCTTGACACCATCCACATTCAAGATGTCTGAGAAGCAGAGGCCATGTTCTCTACAGCTAAAATAGGTCATTAGTGTCCTGAGTCTGTTAATCTTACGTATGTCTCCAACCAGTGGGATTAAAGAACTGAGGTCACAAGTCAGTCACAAGTCCGAACGGGCTTTGATTTTTTTCTTTTAGAGATCTTTTCTTCTGTTTCGAGCTTTGGTAATGCAGTGCCGGTTCACAGCCTTGTATCGAGGTTTTCAGAATCTCCCAGCCAACATGGGTGGCATTTCACAACTCAGCACAGAACAGAGCAGTCTGTGTCGGGATTAGGCCTGTCGTCACCCTCGTCGTCATCAGGTCACCAAGTTCGTTAGAATCAACAGTTTTCCTTCCTTACAGCATGGTATAAACACTATACAGGACGATCTACGGTAAAGCCTTAAAGTTAAGTGTCAGTCTACAGAGTGTACCTACTTAGGTGAGTAGTTGCAAACTAGATACGTCGCCCGCTTCCACACTGAGCCCCATACGTTCATATTATGGCACGTGTGAATGGCACAGCCTACTTTGTTAGATGTTGCCCACACCATCTGCAAAAAAAAAAAAGACACACCAGCAGCCGATTAATGCCAGTTCGACCATTTCGACAGGATCAGATGTAATACTGAATGTTGTGTGTGTACCTGTGTATAGTGGGTACACATGGGACCATAGCATCTGAGAGGGCACCGGGGGTTGCAGTCGCGGGGGTATGGAAAAGAGTAATCTTTGACCTCATCGTACCATGGCTTCACCAGCTGAAGGATGGAGCGATAGCTGTGGACAGAAGACAGACACGTTCAGTAAGCAACACGGCGGACATCACAACTGATGAAGAGCCATTAGTACAAGTTGACCTTGTTACCAGGCTGAGATTTCAAACCTCGATTATGTCTGATTTGGGGGAAAATTTGCAAGAGGGAGGTTGTAGTCTGCATTCAGGGTTAAGGGAACATGGAAACCTGATAGGACTTTGATTTATGAAAAGCAGAAAAACCTAAAAATAGAATCTATGGGGCAGAATGTTGGCTCAGTGGTCTCTGTTCGCTCCACGTGCTCCGATTGCCGGTTGTTAAAATCTAATATGCTGCCATCAACTCTTTTTTTAATACATTTCTTGTGAATTGGATTAGATGTTGTTTTCACATTTCTTCCAAGTCCTTTATGGTGTTTCAGGGACGGTCACTCTGACCGCAATAACAATGAAACGACCTCAGGTTCTGAAATACAATCTACGCTCCCTTTAACTGCCTTGCTGGCTAACTGGCCAACTTTCAGGATGTCAAAGTGGATTTTGAAGACGTGCCACGGCCTTCAGCGTTTGCAGCCGAAAAGCTACAATTTTAGTCAATAATGGTGATCGAATTCTTGTGATTTCTACGTGCATAGGAGCTTTTGTTGTGATGTCCCTGGCAAAAAAAATATAGATGTATAATGTTTTCTACACTGATAATCAGGGCAGATGTCATTTTTCTGACTTTCAGTATCAGTGTTTTTAGTGTTTGATTGTCGATTAAACACTGTAGCACTTTGGCTCTGGTGCAGCCTCCTTTCTCTGTCTGTAGTCAACACTCTGTGGTCTCACTGATACTTGGCCCATGTCCAACACTTTATGATAGAATTATGTCCCGACCAAATTTTGCAATGGATATTAATGTTGCTCGATTCAAAGTGTGTAAACTGCACTGGGGGATTGACTCTGATTTGAGATGTGGTGTTGCCTTGCTTAGTTAGCACCTGCGTACGGCAATGATAACATGTAGTCTCGTTCAAGTCCTCTGGCTCACCATTTTCTTGCAAAAATACTGCCAGATTGGTGAGCTGGCATACTTCTTTGACACTAGGTCTGTATGTTAAAGCGCTGCGTGCTCGCCACTCCATCAGGTCAATTTAACTGTAGTTTTCTCGCAAATATCGCTGCGTGTTTCCTCCACTTCCACGACATGCAAAGTTATTTTCAAAATAAAAGCCCAAATATTCCCTTAAAGCTGTTTGATCTTTGATGTTGTGAAAAATATTGCATATGACGGCAAATATTGCAATATATTTCATATTATCTAATATCAGCCCAAGCCTAGTCTCACTCAATGTCCCGCCCTCAATGATGTCTGATTGGTTACATGTCACATGTAATAGCGCATCACTAAATAATCTGAGAGTAACCAGTAACTTAATGTAGTGGAGTATAACGTAGAAGAAAATGGAAATACCCAAGTAAATTACCTTAAAATTGTACTGAAGTACAATTTTGGTTTGTTACATTCCATCAGTATTTTTAATGCAAATGTAAAATTGTTACAAGTATTGTTTTTTGGTCTCCTTTTTTACTAATAATTGTTCTTTTTAACAGTCAATCCCTAATGTCTACTTTCAGGGAATAAAGGCGACATGACTCATTTAGTTGTATGACAGTGCAGGCCCTCTAAAATGAAAAACACCCACATGTGCACATTATTTACTTTCTGTCGTGTAGGTACACATTTCAACAGTGAGCTCAAAGTAATTTAAATCTGTACTGATAGTTAAACTACTGACACCTCAGTTTTAGTATATCCTTCCTATAGCGCTCTCTGTGTGAGTCACAAGGTCTTGTCAGCATACAAACTCCCTTGAGCCTCGTGTTGTTTTGCTCCTCAGTAAAATCTCAAAGTGTAAAACACGTGAAGGTGCCCTGTGTTTCCAAATGGAAAGTCAAGACCCACTAAAGGGACGCCTCCTTTGTCCTCATGGGTCATGGCTGGAAACACAACTTTTGTTTATATGAAGGGTCACAGGAGCATTCCTCAAGCAGTCACCAGGTCACAGTGCAAAAGCCTTTAGGGGAGAGAAGAAGGGGGCTGCAGGGCAACGACCATGACTGCTGAGAGAGAGACAGAGTCGTCCCTGAGAGGAGCAGCAGATGTCAGGGAAGGGGGAGGAGGAGGAGGAGGAGGAAGAGGGGTCAAAGGTCACTCACCGTCCTGTCCTGACGGAGAGGTTCTGACCCAGGAACCTGAGGAGGTTAGGTGGCCCGTGCTCCCACAGGCAGGCATGAGCCCAGTCCTCGGCTGTCTTGGCCAGAGTGTCGTCCCACACCTACACACACACCGACACATGGTGGGAAAACCCGTTGCATAACTGACGGAAAGTATCAACAGCAGATCCTCATTCAGCAGCGACATGCGAGATAAGAGTCGGCGCTTTGCAGGCGTTCGCAGCAACCGATACAGGTGTTGTTACCATGGCAGGACGCAGAAGTCATCCATCAAATGGGTTACGCAAGTGGAGAAAGTCAGTTGCCCAGTATCCCTTGTAACACTTTAACTGAACAGACAGGAGGCTGGATGGGCTGAGGGACAGCTGAATCCAAAAGTTGTCAACCGACGGTTTCATTGGGGAAGGAGACTTCCTCTGATTACTTCATTCTGCAGTAGATTTGTCGAGTGAGGAGCACCCTTCATTGCAACAGAGAAGGGTGCTGCCAACTTTAAAAGGAAATAAGCAACACGCTTTAATGAGCCGTCCTCTGTAAAATAGATTTTTCATATATTGCAGTTGAAATTACAAGCTGCAAAAATGAGATGAATTGTCTGATTCACACTTTGTCTGGACTTGCAGCCTCAACAGGTCCTACAAGTGACCACTACTGCGCTGCCAGCAGGCTGCTTGTACCATACATGACCCCTCTTGCCTTTGACAGGGGGCTACTTTGGTGGTCTGCCGCTGTGCAATGTGCCGAGCAGCTGAAGGTGCCAAGAGACGCAAAGACATTTGTCACTTTACTTCCTCGCAAAAACCGGCAATCAAATGTGTGGTGTTTTCCAACACTTCCCATTGCAAATCACTGATGCATTCAGTTTTGTCACATAGAAAAAACAAACCAAAACAAAAAAACATTGTGAGTAAACTGATGGGCTATAGAGTGTGTGTCTCCAGGAATACCATGCACTGATAACAAATGAATGAAACTTCACTCACCATGTATTCCATATTGGACGCTGGGGGGAACACCTTCCCTCTCACTTTGTTGTGGTAATCAAGAATAGCCAGCATGTCGTTCTGACTGATGTAACGCTTCCTCCTGATCTTGGAGGACGTCGCGGCGTCCGAGCCGCGGCCGTGCGCTTCGCCGACATGGGTGAAATTGGAGGTGGACACGGCGGCGACGCTCGTTGCCAGTGCACTTGCTCCGCACGACATGCACAGAAGCATTAAGTCTACGGCGAACAGCTGAGGTTTCATGCTTGGTTTGAGGAGGGGAGGGGGGGATTGGTGGAAACTGAAGATCTGCAAAGAAAAAAAAAATGCAAGAAGACAAAACTGTGTAAAGTGTTCCGCGGTGCGCACGAATACGCTCCAAAACCTCCCGCGTCCTACCTTCTCCTGCGCTGCGCTGCCAAAGGCTTGTATCACCTCTAAAGCCTCAGTAATGGGTCGGAGAGAGAGAGAGGGGAGGGCTGCGAGGGAGAGAGGGAGTTTTGCGCTTTGCAAACTTTCGCGAGTTGCTTTCGGGAGAGGTCCGTCTTCGCGGGGTTTATATATTGGAGTGGATGATGCAGGAAGTGGCTTCGGAGGTAGACGCGCGGCAGCCCCTCCTTGTCACCTTGAAACGCTGCGTAATTTTGGAGATGATATGTTTGGGGTTTTTTTGTTTGTTTGTTTGTTTGTTTTCCTCCCAGCGTCTTTTTCCCGGCAAAATCTTGTCCAATTGCATCATGACGTCTGAGGGATGTGAAAGAAAACAGCGTTTGATTAATAGACTACACCAAGGATGGAACAGAACAAAAAAACAACTTTTTTTCCCGAAGCTGTCAAAAGCAAAAGCTAATAAGTCCTGGTCATGCATGCTGGATCCAGTGTAGATGATAATGTGATGAAGATGATGATTTTTAATTGACCCCCCCAATCTTATAATTTTTATTGAATTAACCTGATTAACCTTCACTGGCACATCCACATTGACTCATTGGTGGGAGCAGGGCCAGCAGCTTCATGAGTCAGGTCAGTGTGAGAGCTGTGTCCATGTGACCTATCAGTCTTCTTTGTCATCTTCATCACACTTATAGAGATTACACTTGTTCACTGTGTGGCTCCAGCTGTGTGGTTTTTGCTGGAGCAGATGCAGCAGAGCCAAGAAAAAAAAAAAAAACCCCTCCTGCAGGTCATCATTTTCATTGGCAGCTGGTGAACAAATTAAAGAAACGTGACGCAGGAACGATTCCCCCCCTCCCACCTTTTTCCTCTCTTTACTCTCCTCCTCTCTTGTTGCCGACACAACTGGTGCTTTCCCAAAAAAAAAAAAAAAAAACTTCTTGGAAGTGATGGACTTTTCAGGTGCTGGAATTGGTGGAAGGGATATATCACTCCCGGGCTGTGCACAGAGATGGTTTTCTCCTCCGTTTAACTCCATCCATACATTTTCGCCCCTCTGCTCTCCTCTACCTCAATACATTGAAGTTTTCATTGGGATGGAAAAAGGGATAAGTCGTGACAGATTAGTCAAATGCTTCTGCTTCCTAGACCTGATCCAGCGATGTGCTCGATGCCAGGACACCAAGCAGAAATGCAGTTTTTTTCCAATTGAATGTGAGAGGAAAAACTTAAAAAATCTAAAGGTATTTTTACAAAAGAGGACTGGAGATGTGATGTTGGCCATATTTTACACTTAAATAGGTCGCCATTCTTCAGTGAAATATGAATACTTGCGCTAAAGCATTAAAACGGAGCTGCACTTGGGAATACATTTAGACAGAGACTTTTCAAGCAGTTTCCACAGATAGTCCTCAACAACAGTGGCGGTTTGAGGATGATTGAGGGGCAGGGGCAGAAAAAATTAATAAGGGGCACCACTTGTACCCAAGGGGTCACCAGCACGCAGAAAGTCTTGATTTAGGCCTATTTGTAGTGAAGAAGAAAGGGCACTTAACCATGTCCTGTCCACAGGGAGGGCACCCTAGAAGGCACATAATCATATTTGTCTTCTAAAGTGCGCCCTAGAGGGCACCTTATCATGTTTGGTCCACTTAAAGGTCATCCTAAAGGGAAATTTACCAGGTTTATGTACCATTGGGGCATCCAAAAGGGCACGTTTGCAGCTTTTTTTGTAAACATTGGGGGTGATTTCCTCACCTAAACATCCCTGAGTCCCCTGGTGCCCAACACCCTCTATATTTATTTAACCCCTTTCGAGCTTTTGCATGTATGATGTGATTTTGTTTCCTTTTTTTCTGTTATGACTATGCACCATCACATCTGCACAGTATTTTGACTCATCCTCTCATCTGGTATCAATAGTCAGGCCGCTCTCCAGCCAGCACGGGCCGCCGGCCAGAGACTCTGATCGACACGATGCTGAGATCCCATCCCAGGTTTATAGGCATATTATCATCCATATCATCACATTATCTTAACATACACCTGCTTCACGCCACTCCACACTCTCTCAATGTCTATATGGTCGTTGGCTTCGGACGCGAGGCGGAACAATGGAGTCAAAAAGCTGAGCTCTGTGGATTGAATAGGATACTGTACTTCCACTGTATGTCTCTCCCTCTCTCCCACACACACACACAGACACACACAGTTTCTTCACATGCAGTCTCCTCAAGGCCCCAGATGATATTCCCTCAGTCTCAGTCAGACTGCTGGTCCTTGTTTGTGCAGTGAACCCAGTGACTTCGAAAGAGGTCGAAAGCGTTATTATCATATTATCACAGGAGTAATTAGGGCATTATTTGGGGCACATGCTGCTCTGAGGGGCCTTGGGTCTGTTTTGGAACGGCATTCTTTTTCAGACAGAGCATTTATTTACCTACAATATATTGTTCCAAGTTTCCCCCAGTGCTTCCCCCCCTCACCGGAGGCCTCTCGAAGCCCCGTGTCGGTGCCAGTACAGCAGAGAGAATGAGGTGCAGTGGTGAGCAAGAGGGAAAAGCAAGAAAGAGGGAATCGCCTACAGAGCATAGGCAGACTCAACAAGTGCTGCATTGGTTATGTCTCTTGATACCTCCAACCAGCAGCAAAATAATACTAAAACTCAAGAGAAGAGAGACTTTGAGTGATAGAATGTGCATTATTTTGGTGCATCGGTGTTATAAATGTGCAAAAAAAAAAAACAGAGAATGAGTGTTGGTGGGCAGTTTTGGACTTATATCCGGAGCGGAGCAGCGTTGGACTGGACGATTCAATAAGTAACAAGATCTCCGAAAGGATGGAGACGCTATTCCAGCAATCAAAGCACATGCTGTAGACTCCAAGCTCAGCTGTGCACTCCACCCAAGGCTATTGTTACTGCGCTGGCAGGATCCAGCAAGCATGTGAAAGTCACTAAGAGATCGACAGCATGTGAATTGGACGGATGAAAAAGAGGTGTAATCTGACTCGGGAGGCCAAAAACAAAACTGGGAGATTGGGTTTTTCGCAGAACTTTTGTAATGGTTTGGACGAGCGCGCACTCTGTGACTTTATAAATGATCTAGAGCATGGCGTTTTGGTTAGATGAGAAGATTGAAGCCAGTCTCATATTTGTTCCGAAAATATAGGGGAGCAGGGAGACAGCAATTTTTGGTTTTGATGTCATTGCTCAAAAATCAGTTGAACTATTTATATAGAACTGCAAAGTTTGACAGTAATCAAACGCTCTTGCAGGCGATATGGGATGGCGGGGGGGGGGGGGGTATTTGGAAGCTGTCCACCTGGCTAGAAACAACAAAGCTAACATTTGACCACAATATCAAAAGTTAGCCCACAGCATGGTAATAAAACAACAAAAGCCTGTAGAAAAACAATGTCAGGTGCAATTTGACATGTGATAATTGGCCCAGGTCTCCCCTAGTGCCGGGAGAGGGTCAGCTTATCAGAAGACAGCTAGCTTAGCAGAAGGATTGTGAGTATGGGGGACAGCTAGCGTGGCTTGGTCCAAAGACAATACACAACCACCACCAGTTTTTAAAAAAAATATGCACAGAAGTGTGAAATGTCTAGTTGTGGCTCTACATGGGCTTCCAATCTTAATGCTAAGCTAAGCTACCTGTTTTCTGGCTTGAGCTATTAAGTTAGCTATTAATCCACTTTTCTTACCTTTTGTTAGAAATGGGATAGCTATTTTCCCCTGTTTCCTCTTTTTTATATGCTAAACTAAGCTAACCAAGGTTCACATCCATCGTGCTGCATAAGCATGAAAGCGATATGATTCTTCTCATCGAGCTATCAGCAAGACGGCTAATCGGATTTCCCAAACTTTTTAACCTTTAAGCAGCCTTGCCAAGTAATGCAAATACAAGCAGCATGATAAAGGAGTGCCTATTACTACGAAAATACGTTTTACACCGTATTTTGTCTTTTTGAGAGGCAAGTGTATCAGGGAGGCTTCTGGGGCTGGGAAGTAGTGATGTCATGACTCGGTTTTTGTTGGCCAGGGGACAAAAAGACATAGTGACATTTCAAGAGTGGTTTACATTGGTGAGGAGCCCAGTCTCTAGCTTCAAGCTGTCCAGGCTGCTTTCTTCCACACACAGCTGTTAAACATTGTATCAGTGGAATATACAGTTACATAGCAAATACTGTATGTTTCACACAGTCTGCTAACTTACAACGGGGCCGAGGCTTATGTTGACAGTGAAAAAAAACCTGCGGGTGAGAAAGCTTCAACTCTGTGTCCCCGTCAGAAGTTCAGGAGTGGATTATCACTCCTCCCTTGTCCAAAGAGTAACAAGCGCAGTAATTAAGTCAATAAATATCCGCGTGCTCTGATCAAAGAGGGCCCTTGCTGAGCTTTAATTTAATTCAAAATTAAATTCCTGCCCTGTTTGGACTGTATATGCACCAAGGTGCTAAAGTAAGAACACCGATAATGTTAACTTTATCAGGCAGGAGACCAGCTGGTACAGTAACTACAGTACTTATCGCTGAAAGATCACCCAATATAACCCGAGCCACATAGCCTTGTATTTGCTGAGGAGCGACCTCCGCAAACATGACCGCAGACGATCTATTCCAGGCTGGATGTTTTCCCCCCGTTGTTGTCTAGATACAAGTCCGGCTGTCATTTAACTGCTTCTTTTGTCCCCAACCCTGGTCACAGGAAGGGAACAGACTGTAAAGACCATTAAGGCAACATTAAGAGTAAACAACAAATGAAAGTGAGGGCTGTTGAGGTTCAGATTCAGCAGAGAATCCAAAGACAATTTTCCCTTCGGATGAAGTGGATAATTCCAAACAGAAGTTGACAAAAGGTAGGAGACATCAGGGGAGATAGAAAAACTTGCGACCTGCTGCACCATAAGCTTTATTCAAGGGCCTGTAAAGTGCCTCAAACAAATCTTAACAAACATTATGTCAGCAGAACATACACAATTAAACACCCTCTTCCCCGAAAACACAGGTTAAGTGTGGGAAAAAAAAAAAACCTGAGGGATTATAGAGGAGGGACCTTTTCTTCAGAAATAAGACCAGCTCAGCTTGTGGATCTATTTTTGACATGTTACATTCCTTTGCCCCCAGATATTCTCACCCATCTATAAGACATTTACAACCATCTTTGATGCTCGGGCCTTGTAAGCCTGGACAGAGACGGGGCTGTGGTCGCACACAGACATTTCTCAAGAGGTTCAGATGTCAGCTGAGAGCGAGACAGGCAAACATGAAAAATCCAGCAGGACCTAAAGTTGGAGCTGAGACGTTTTATGATGTATCTTCATGACAGCAGGTAACAAAAAATATCACCTGGGACTCAGGAGTGAGCTGCCAAAACCAAAACAGCCTATATAGAGCTTTTCTGGGAAGCTGTGACATACTTGTGCGTTACTGAGGTTATGTATCTTTATCTGACTATGGGTATCGTCCAAAATGCCACATTTTTACACAGTTTTGTCCTTGATCCAGTTTTTACGACCAAATATACAGATTTACATCATGTCTGAATTCTTACAGCTGCTATAAATGTTATTTTCTTTTTAAAATCAGTGTTAAATAGCTCCATATTCCAGCTGAAATCCCCATTGTAGCTTATTAGATCAATAACCCGTGTCTCTTCTGCCCTCTCTCATGCAGTAAAAGAGAAAAAACCTTTCCTGGTATCCCTGCCCAGTTTATCCAATCAGGACCTAGAGCTCCAAGAAGAGGTAGTCCTGTCTGCTCTTGTTTCAATGGCAGAACAGGGTAAGCTACCAATTCCACCACACCTCGTGACGACGTATATCACCAAAAAGGCCAAGTGAGGAAAAAGCGCTAGTGAGGCAAAGACAAAAAAAAAAGAGAAAGGAGTCATACAAGTCTAGTAGAAAGGAGGGATTGCGAACTGCAACACAGACAGCAAGTTAGCTAAAAACAAGAAAAAGCTAGCCTTGCTCGGTTCAAAGCTTTAAAAAAATGAATCCAAAAGTGCTGAACCCATTACACCTTGTTTGTTTATTTAAAAAAAAAAACCTAGAGTATAGGAAACAAATTGTGGTTTTATGTTGGGGCAGCTTTTGGAGCCAAGCTAGCTCCTCCCCCCTACTCTGACATTTCATGCTAATAAAGGCTAACAGTGTTCTGCTTCTGGCTTTATTTGCAGTGAACGCATGTAGGATGACTTTGTTGTATGACTCTTTGCAAGAAAACAAGAAGCTGCAAAGCTGCTGTAAGTGTTTTCATTTTGTCATTTTAGCTAACTTCCTGTCTGTTTTTTGCTGTTAGCAATCCCCTACATCCTCTCTAAGACTCCTTTCTTCTTTTTGTGGCAGCCCTTTTTTTGTCTTACTTTTCTTCTTCGTAAAGTGTTTTTCTTTGCTTGCTTATTGGAATATAGAACTTTAATAGTTATTTGATAAGAAAAGCATGCTTACAGAAGCTTTAAGTGGCCCTGCTAGCACCCTTGCAATCTAGTCAAACCTTCAGATTCGCAGGTTGCTGATTCTTCTGTTAAAAGTGGATTTCTTGTGACCTGCCTTGGCCATTTGAGAGCAAAAGAGATGGTTGAATGTATGTTGGGTTGCTGGCTGGCTGGCTGGCTGGATCAGGCTGTGGCTGGGTAGGCCTGGAGGCAGTCTAGACAGCAGATGAGCAATGAGCTGGGCCCTGGCAGACCTGCCCTGTGGCTGGGTCTCTCTTGGGCAGGGCAAGGCCTTTGGGACTCCTGTCTTTGACAGAAATAATGGTTGCACTGGACTATTCTGAAGCAGAGACACCCTAGCCTTTGTAAATATAATACATTCTTCTAACTGATGGCATTTAATAGGAGCAAACCGAAAACAGATCATAAACCAGCTGTTGGCTATGTTGCTAAAGTCCATTTCATGCCTGTACCTTCTGATTCCTCTTCTGAAGTTATTACCTGCGAGAATCTGTTTTTCCTATCATCAGAAGTTCGCCCAGCCTTTATGATTCAACTGAAGTTCCCACCACTACTCCCAAAGATGTGGTCATGATCACAAAGTGAAAGAAAAGCTCCAGTCCCGATCCCAACGTGGGTGGTTTAAGACTTGATCCTTGCTCACTTGGCACCTGGTAAGAGCTTTTGTGTGGCTGGAAAGCACAGACGAGGGCTGCAACCAGCAGAATGTGCGTCCAGAGTGCGGCGGTGACATCTGGTGAACTGTACCATTCATCGTTAAAGAATATGCAAATTGTTATGTTGGATTATTTTTAATGTCAGCTTTTCTTCCTTGATCCTATTAGTAGGGCCCATTCAAGTCCGCTACCTGCCAGAACACCACGCAACAAAGTACAATAACACAAATGATGCCATTGTTACACCCAAGGTCGCTCCATGATCAAAGTAGACACTGTTGGTACAGAAAACTTCATCTTACAGTACCCAAAGGACATTTAATAGGGAAAACAAACTTACATACAATTTAGTATACTTGTTAATAGTACACAGAAGTACAACTTAAAATAAATGAACATTACAGTGCACTTTTTGTAAGTCTATTAAAATATACCTACATTAAAGTGAACTTTTCTGACAGGGACATGCAAATAGTGTACTTTGTATGAGTACACTAAATTACTACTGTAAGTATTTGCAATTAAGTATAATTTCCTCAAGTATACATGTGTACAATTTACAATATGCTTAGAACAAGTACACTTAAAACCACTCTTGTAAGTTTTGCTGAATAAGCAGTTAAGACTTCTACTGCAGGTATTAAGAATGTATGTTGTAAGTTTACTGGACATTTTCCAGCTCCAACACATTTCAAAATATATTCATCAGATGATGGAAATAAACATTGCGTTTCTTCCAGTATACTGCATCTCTGTGTGTGAAGTCTGGAAGTCTGGAAGTCTTTTGTATCAGCTCAGAAACAAATTACAAACAATAAAAACGTAAAAGTTTCACTCGGAATCTTTTCTCTCTTTCTACCACAGTTGTTGTTTGCTCTCTTGATTTTGGCTTTGAGGATGACAGAAATCTGGGAATCCGGCCTCAAAGTCCAACAAGAGTTCAGAGGGCTGTCTGTACCAAAACAGCAATAACACTGGGATTTAAACAGTCTCTCAGCTTCTCACATTTGATTTGTGAGTAATGCGATATCGTAAAAGAAACGTACGACGTCCATAATCACAGGCTTGAGTATTTATCTCACTTGAGTGTTGGTCAATGACGTCGAATGGGTAATCAGTTACTGTCATTAGCGGGCTCTTGCCCGGGCCGTATTTATGATGACATCAGTGTTTTTGTTGGATCCATCTTATCAGAAAAGCCCGAGCTTTCATGTGCTCTGTGTTCCATGGAAGTGATGGATTTTAAGCTGAAATGAAGCAAAGTCTCTGCGGGTTTCTGGGAGTCCCCTTTTGGGCCCCTTGTTGTCGTCAGCCTAGCAGTCGGCTTCGTAGAGTTTCAAGGTTTCCCAAGTTTTCTGAACTGCACTTGACGGGACCGGTCAAAGTGTTTCATGCTTGTATTGAATATTTCCCAAGTACGGGGCCAAAACCCACTTCTTGTTTGGGGTCAGGGCTGCAGGCCTGGTTGTCACAATTTCTCGTGTTTATTTCATCAGTCAAAGTTATCAAAAAATAACCATTTCGGTTCATTTCAGGGGTTCGGCGATGGCTGAAGACTGCATACTCGCACAGTCTTCCTCCGTCTCACACTGTTTTGGTCCAAACAAGGTGACCTCAGATGTTTTGCACTGCGCCCCCCCCACCCCCCCACCCTTGGGGGGGCTGCAGCAGGTGGCATCCCTTGTAAGAATTTACGGCCAGGTTCTTCTGGTTCAATGCAAACAAACCAAGTTTTATGGAGCAAATACTGAGAGGTCATGGACCCTGCGGTTTGATTGTACCATGACAGAGAAACATGGTTTCATTTATCCTGTGGTACCTGTGAGATGCCTCCAGGAATTCCATTTTTTTTTTCCAGGCAATTTAACTCCATGACGTCATGAAAAACAGTCACATCTATTCATTTATTTGCCTCTCAACTTATACATTTGATGTTACAGAGAAATACTACGTAACCAAAGCTAGTCATGTTTTTTTCTGAATTCCTCAGCGTTACCTTGCAGTACTTTTTTTTTTTTTTTTTTGCTCTCCCTCTGATCCACCGAGATTGAGCTGTATTGTGACGGATGGCGTTGGTTTCGACAACATTGTGAGTGGACGTCCCCCTCAGCCGTGGCTGGCTGAAGCCTCCCCGTCACACTTCTTTCCACAGGCCAGCAGGGGGCGAGTCCACTAGATGCAAAGAAAAAGTATGATTGAATGTAAGCTTATGAAGAAATACTTAAATACTTTTACAATTACTAGTTTCAAGTCTAATTTAATGAGTTATGATGGTAATTTGTAAATGATTGTGCCCTTTTAGACACAAATAGATGATAAAGGAAGTGTCTGCTTTAGGGAGTGGCCACCTTGTGACAGGTCAGTGCCACAGCATCAGGATATCCTCCCTAGCTCTGACTTTTTGTCCAAATCAGGTCACTCACTTTTGGCCAAGATCCCCCTGTGATTTTCTCACAAACCACAGCCCGTTTATGACAAGAAATAAAGTGGCTTTTTACTGGCAGTCACAGAAAGATATTATTTTTAGTGTTGAGGAAGGTGTGCTGTCACACTGATTTGAGCACATTCTAGAAGAGCATTTAATGCCCTTGGAGGTGTAATTGACTCTAAATAAATTACAGTAATACGTCCCCAGGGTCGGGATTTTTAAAATACTGAGGTCAGGACTACAAACCCCCCTCCAGCCTCAATGGCAGCTGCTTCCTAATAGCTTTTTGGGGAACAACAGAGGCCTATGGCAGGACGATTAACTACCTCATTAATGAGAGAGGCGAGTTTGTTCAAACTTCAAACAGGATGCTGGTGTTGGAGTTCATTGCATATTGTATTTTCCATTTCTCATGCAAAATAACTCATCCCTTCCATTTGCATCGTCTGCGTAGGGTCTAGGTTCTTTCCCCCTTTGCCTTTTCTGCTGTTTACACGAAAATGAAATGGAGTAGAATATATTTTAACTTTGTTTTGAACCTGGGTTGAAATTCCCAGTATTAATGAGCTCCGTCAAACTTTCCTTCAAAACCTTACATCATACGAGAAATGTTTTGTAATTCTATTCCGATGAATCTTCCCACATAGTAAACTTCCTCTCTGTTTCTACAAACCTTTGACCCGCGAGGTGTAAACATGCGGTGTGTGTGTGTGTGTGTGTGTGTGAGTGTCTAGCTGTTGTGGATTTGTTGTGGTGGGTTTTAACCTGATTTGCATCGGCAAGTGTTTTGACTCCGCAGCTTGGTGGCGTTCCCATTCGTTTTCTCTCCGCTGGCTTCAGTTCTCGTGGTAATCCCGTCTGCCAAATAGTTGCACACACCTCAGACTGGGGTTTTTTAATCGGCTGGAAACACCGGGGCGAATCTGAACTCATCCCATGCATGCACATGTATAGATTATCAGATGATTGACCCTTCCACTGGCGTAGAGTTTGCGGTGTATGCAAACGATCCGTTAGTCTTCAGAAAACAACACAGTATTACTTCACCGTCTTTTAAGCCTTTCCAGTTTTGACCTATTTATTAGTTGGGCGGCAGATATTCACGTTCCTCAACATCCAAAGTTTGTTCATATTAGATGAGAGGAAAACTAAGCCAGACTACTATGAGGAGCATCCAGGGGTCATCTTTATTTTTCACGTCAGTGTTTTACAACTGAAAACCGCTCCTATAATTCAGCCCTGTAACTGACCTCAGCGGTGTTTTCAGTTTTGCTCAACATATCAGTGTTTGCCTTTGATGTTCTTGGAAAGAGTTTAACTCTTTTTTTTTTTTTTTTAAATTTTGTGTGTGTTATCACTGTCAAAGGAAAGTCCCAGACTCTTTCCGTCTTAAACGTTTCTATATCCTCAGTACGTGATGTCCCATTTATTCCAGGAGTTACTTTGTGAACAAGTGGTGTAATTTAGCGTTTATTTTTTTCTTCCCCTTCAACCTGTTTTGTCTTTGATACTTATTGGCGACTTACTTTTCCTAGAATTTGCTGTGACAGCCCACAACGAATGGGCATTAGTGGACATTTCAGCTGTAGGTTCAGCATGTACGTGCTTGGAAGTGTGCAGTCTGGATATTTAGTTTCTCTGTCAGGAAACGAGGGAAATCACATCAAGGAACAGAATGATGCAAAATGAAAAAACAAGAATAACCATGTATCCAAAAAATATGATTGTTATAAAAGAAAATTATTTGTGTGGCTATAAATTCTTCTCTTAGTATCATATTGCATTCTGGTCCTTGTTTTTATAACACGATGAACATAATCGCTAATACTTTCCTGATGTCCTAGTAGCTAACTAGTTAGCTAGCTAACAATGTACTGTTGTGGCTGATTTATTCTTGACAGTCCTGCATTTTGATTGATTTCAGTATAGCATTTCCACCTTTGATGGTATATGATGTACGAAGTGTAACTAAAGCTACTCCTCTAATCGCAGAAGTTGCTAATGTTAGCCTATATAGCACCGCCAGTGGCCAGGTCATATAAATGGCAAATGGCATTGAGACAATACCAGAATTCATCAGAACTGAAGAGAACATCATCTATCATTTGGAGTTGTGTTTTTGGCCTCATGACAGATGTAAATCCAACAGTCTCCTTTCACAGCTACTAATGGAAATGTCTGGCTTGTTAGCAACTTATTGCTCCACTGCATTCTCCAACTAGTTGCTAACTTGGGCGGGTAGCTTGTTTGGTATTACAACCCTAGCAACTAGCTGGTGATGGCTCAATATTCAGCCGCTAAATTCTCTGTGATGCTCACCAGCTAGTCATGATTTTTGTTTTTACTGTTACGGCTGCAAAACGATGCTGATGAGCACAGCAAACAGCAAAGTTGCGAGCTGTAAGACCAAGACGAAAGGTTTTAAAGACGCCAAAACATTCCTTTTACATTACATAGTTGTTTGATCCATTTTTATGCAAGTTTATGCAAAAAAAAGCTTCAAATAGTTGCTGTCCATGTCCTCACATCCTCTCTGCAGCTCTAACACTGTGAGAGTCTATGGGTCGACTTGTCCTTGACACACCCTTCTGAATGCTTAAATAGCATTCATAGTACATCTTCCCAAAGCTGTGCAGCTTGTTGTGACAGAAATTGCTTGTTATCAACCAGGAAATTTGTCTGGGTCTTGCTAGACCCTGGATTGGTCAGCCCTGGGCCAAAACAAATCCAACCAGCTGCTGGATTTCTGCTCCGGTTCGCTCAGCAGCGAGTGCATAAGATGTATTCCAGCATCCCCAAGCAAATGCACATTTCCTGTCCCTGTTTCCTGCTGAATATCAAAGTGCTATAGAGACTCATCAAGAGACACTGCTGCTGCACAAGCGGTCAGAGTTCCCACGAGCAGCACATGGTTACAATTAGTGCAAGGTCTTTTCCCATCTTATTGTCTGTTCTTATTGCCTTTAACCAGATGAGCATCATCTCTGAATAGAAGGCTGAAATTGAGGCCGCAAGAGGAAAGAAAATAGTGAAAACCTGAACTGCAGATACTGCGCTTTCTGAGGCTGCTGGCAGGGGCGACCGAAGAATTTGTAGTCCTTGGAACGGTGCTGTGAATGTATTGAAAAACCTACAGCTGTCAGTTCCATGAGAGCAAATTCACAGCGGTGGGATTCGGTGAAAAATGAAAAAGGCGGAGAATTTCAAAGCCGCGCTCATTTTTCATTGCACTAAATCAAACCGGGCCTGTCATTTTATAAGCTGAAATTTGTCCAAAAATGACAAAAAATGAGAAAAAAAAACAGATGTGAAACAGTGATTTCCTTTCCTTCCAGCCAAAATATCCACAACTGTCCTCACAGCTCATCAAGGAGGCTGATGCTATGACTGCTGCTGCCCCACCCTACACAACACACACACACACACACACACACACACACACACACACACACACACACACACACACATGTACACACACATGTACACACACAAACACACACACACCATCACCGTTTCCATCAGTTTCAAGGACATTACTGAGACTTACATTCATTTCCTGAAGACTCACCCTAACTATAACCACTACCTGCCTAACCCTAATAATAACTTATAGTTAAGCTTACCTTGAATCAAGTTCACACCCTAAACTTTAATGAGTATGGGAGTTCGTGTTTTGTCCCCTTAAGGAAGGCGAGTCCCTACAAACGAACACTTAAAGACTGATTTACATTGAACACATCTTTTTCACTATTTCATTTGTATAACTGCCTTTTAGTTTAGAAAATGAGTCTTATGCACTGGTGCTCATGAAGATGTAAGATCGTTACATTGGTGCTGCCCACATGGCTCACAATGAGGTAATAAAAATAAGAAAATTAACTTTAAAAAATAAAAACATAAATCCCTGCTCATGCTGTTTCTTTTTTTTGTTTTATTTGTAAGGTCATAATGGGCTTTAAAATATGTATATGCCTGATTATTCATTAGTTTTCACAATCTGAGCAGCTTTGCACAGGAAGCACAGCAAGTCAATACAGGGAACTTGGGACCCTTGCACCATTTTGCATCTTAGCAGTCCAATACTGTCTGTTAAGTCTGAGGTTTGAACCTACAATGGTAAAAGTTTTTGGCAGCCCTGTAATATATGATCCCCACTACGCGTAACAAACCTTTAGCAGGACCACTGTAATAAACTCCCTGCTGCCATTTGAAGAGCTGGATCTTTAAAGCTACGCTCAAGAAATTTACGCACCAGACATCACCTCACGACACCACTGGTCACAAATTGCATATCAAGGTAGTGAGATTCAGCCGTGGCTGGTCGACCGCCGTCGGACACGTGCCCTGCTGGCTCCTCCTCGTCATTTTCCAGGACCCTGTGCTGCCTCTCTGTGTCTGGAACAGCCAGGTCTCCTTCTTATTTCAGCTTTCACAGCTGTTCCTCCAAAAAGCTTCCCAGTGCACTGACCCTTCCCTCTAACCCCTGCCCCACCTACCTGGCACCTTGGACTTGGTACAACATGAAGAACTGAATGTTTCTTGGATTTTCTTGGACTTTTTTTTTATACTGTGGCTCTCCTTATGATGTTCCTGTCTTTTCTTCCTTATGCACTCAGTCAGTTTCAGTCAACTTTATTTTACCGTGTACCAACCAAGTGTTTTTATGATGCTGCAGACTAGAAACAGCTTAAAGAGAGTGAACACAGGACTTGCATTCATCAGGTGGCCTAAAAACAGACAGTGAATGAATGGTAATGTCGCTTTGTAACCACCATCACTTTTATATTGGCCATATGTGAGTGAATAACTGACGTGACTTGTGATCTTCCCCTGTCTCTCTCTCTCTTGCTTGCCCATATAAGCCTGTGGATGTTTGTGAGTGGAGCGTTGTTTGACGCTGGTGTAATGTGGATTTCTTTGTGACGGACTTGGATTGGACAGTCAAAAGGATGTGAATCGCACGCGCTTTCGAGTGCCTCGTCTCAGTGCCATAAACACCCGACATAAAATGGCTCCATACAGCTCGTCCGGCATATTCCAAGTCTTTTGAAGCACCAAGATCCCGTATTTGATGTAAAATATGTTAGTCACTCTCTGGTGTAAGCCAAAAGGTTCACGGTAGCTACTATGCTAAAAGCACTAGCACTTCTTGGGGCTTCTTCTCGGGGCTTCTTGAGACTTGGGTTGTGCTTGGATTAGAGCAGGTATTCATGTGCTTCAGTCGTTTAGGAGAATGCTGCAACGTCGTTTTGCTGCGAAGCTCCAGACACATTTTCAATTCTTCGGTGAACTGCTCCTTTAACCAGGGCTGTGTTTTTATTCTAGCGCGCTGTTCACAACGACTGCCGTTCCCATCAGCTAGCATTACACCTCCTCCCCTGTGTCTGTTGTTATTGTTGGATGGACCACGGTTCAGCGGAGCAGCGTTGTCCTTCCGAGGTATTTCTCAGCACTGTTGTAATGACAAACCTTTCCCTGCCCTCTGACCCACAGAGCTCAGTCCCCAGACACACAGTAGCAGAGTGATTCCAGATGGAGGGAGTGTGCGGTAGGAAAAGGCGTCACAGTTAGAGCTTCATCGCCGCAACTTCAGGTTTCAATCACATTCCCAGTAAAACCAGCAACCGGAGAAGTTATGAGTACGGATGCAGACCATCTAGTGCTATGCCCAGGCACGCCTTTAACGGTTTCTATTCGAGAAGCCGTTTCCATATTTCACTGCAACCTGTTGGATTGATGCAGACTTGCAGACAATCAAATCCATTACCTTAAAACAGTACCAGGTGTTATGTGTAAGAGAGCCGAGTTTTCTTTTCCTCTCTCAAAAGGTTTATGGCTTCTGTGAAAGTCATTCCGATCGACGTGCGATGCAGCGTGGGTTAGTGAGTCCACGCTATCAAATGACTTCTCACCCAGTAACATTTCCCCCGTGCCAATAACACAGTCTGTGAACTTTCCTCAAAGCCCAGTCCAGCAATCGTGGATAACGTTATAAACAAGCCCATCAATAAGAAAAACAGGTGCGCTCTCAAACAAACTCCACTCACATGTCAGGATACAGTTCAGCTCTCGTGGTTGCGGTCGGTACCGGAGGAAGAGGTGGTCCCAACCCCGGTGACCTTCGAGAGGAAGAGACATATCCAAAAAGGCTTTAGTCACTGTAGAAAACAAATAACAGTCTCAGCGGTGATCATTCAATCCGGAGCAGTCACTTTCTCTTTTCTCGCTCTCACTCTGTAATGTTTGGCTGGAGAGGACGCTGGGAAAAGGTGGTCTTCTACAGACACAGATCCAGATGGTGTCAAATGCTGCGAAGGCGCATATGCTCAACAAATTATGTAATATTACCTACTCTTAAAATTTGTCAATGAGATCAGCTGGCAAGACACCCTTTTCATTTTCAATGGCTTTTCTTAAGGCTCTGAGTCACCAACATTTCCATGAATCAGACACCAGCTGGATTGTTCTTCACTCCTGGGCGGGCTGAGCTGGCTAGATTTGGAGTATATATTGGAGGTAAAAGTTGAAGCATGTTAGATCCGCAGATCAGACAAATCTCATGTCTGTGCGGTACGTACTGGCATGCTGCCAGAAGCAAGTTAGCGTAGCTGAGCTGGATTTCGTCATCTTTGGACCGAGCTCGGCTTGCTTTTTTCTCACATCCAGTCATGAATCACGCTAAGCTAAGATAATTGGCTACTGGCTGTAGCTCAGACTAGTCTTTCACAGTTTGTCTGCAGAGGCTTAAAAAAAATGGTACTCTACACATGTTCAGTGCAAATGATTAACCACCTTATTTTGTTGCCAGCATGAATCTTGGCATGTTATCTCCATCTACAATTTCTGAGGGCTTTTAACTGGGACAAAAACACTGGGGTGGTACACTGTGGTACGCTTATCTCTCTGTTTAATTTGCAGCTCAATTAATTTTAAAACACTGGTGTGAGCCGATTTCATGCAGCATGACGGGCGTAACAGCAGTTAATGTTCCTCGACCGTGCCATGGTGTGTTCAAGATCAAGATGCATCACCGGAACTTGAACCATATGTACAGAAATGTTCAAAAAATAAGTGGACCAGTTAGCATAATGATGCTTTGAGCTAAATGTTACATGCTTCCAATGTCAGTGGTGTTGTTGATATAATTTGGTCTGTTGTTGGAAAGACCAACCAACATTATCAGCCAGGTTGCTAGCAAAGCTAAACATGGAAATGAATGAGCCGCGGAGCACTGGACCGCAATTTTCAAAAAGTTTGATCTTAGTTTCGAAGTTTAGATTATTCAAAACTACCCTTAACCTCTGTTTAATTATTGTATTTCTCACAGTAAGCCGCGTTCTTAAGAGAATTATCATCAGCGCAGAAGTCTCTTTTTTTTTCCGAATGCTCTGTTTGCTACTTGCAAGAAGTTATTTTTTGAACGCTTAACCCTCCTATTAGTTGATCCTACAAATGTGGTGCAAAATCTGGAAGGTGCAGATACCACAGTATGTAAACACGGGCCAACTGTACATAAATATCTCAATTTAGCATTCAGCTGCATCCAAGTGGCATCTTAGTGGGAATCCACAGGCTGCCGCAGTCTGTTTTAACTGGAAGACTCGGAGCTCCAGATTTGCCTCAAATCCCCTCCAGCTGGACACAGAGGCGGCCTTTACGGCGAGAACCACCGGGTGTGAAATGGATTATTTAATTAGGCTTTCTTCACTTTACATATGCTTTCTGTCCAAGACTCTTCCAGGAAAGATAATGCTGCCGTATGGGAAAGAGTCAGCTGCTGTCTAATGGCATGTTTGGATTCGGTTTGAAGTACACTAAATTGGGGATTTCCAGCCTTCAGAAATCTGAGAGTTTTATTGTGTTAGTGTCCCTCATTCTGGGACTTTAAGTAATTTTTACCGAGTGTAACATATTCAACTTATGGAGTGAAGAAAAATGAGATGTCTTGCCAACAAAAGCCTCCATCACTCTCGTTTATTGAACTGTCATGGAAAAAAACTGAAATGGTAAATCTGTTTCGACCCGGGAGCCACTGTACCGCTACCGTCTCATCGCTGCACTGAGATAAAGTCTCGAATGACAAGGAACTGTTTGGCAGAGGACGGAGGCTTGTACCTGCCAACACGGGTTTCTTCCATATTCACAGTGATCTCCCAGCACCCTCCTGGTCTGTTGTTCCACTCTTTATTATGAACAATCATGATCCACTGATCAATACGTTTTTATATGTTTGTCTGACATCACCCAAGTTGCCAGATTGTCTATGAACAAACTACATACAATTTTAACCCATCTGACCCCCAACCTAAACTTGGGTCCTGAATTTACATGTTTGGGCGTGTAAATGATTTCTATTTACCCAATGTACTGGAAAAGGTGCAATGTAATCATTTGAGGCAACTGCTACTGTCCTTGTATGCACAGTCAGTGGAGTGTAAAGCTTCATTTTTTGTAAAATATCTGTTAGGTAGTAATAACTGTTAGAGAGTGTTTGGTCAGTAACCCATGTCTCTCCTTCTCCTGCTCATGAAGTAAAAGAAAACAGAAATGTTCTGGCATCCCTGCCCACTTTATCCAATCAGGACACTCCATAAACAGGCGGAACTGTCTGCTCAAATATTCTCCTGTTTCCTGCAATGTCTTTTGATTACCGCGGCATGTTCATGTAGCAACGTAGAGAGGAGGGATTGCTAACTCCAGACAGGGAGTTAACTAAAACAACGACAACACGTACAGCAACTTTAATGAGCTCTACATGAAGAATGGAAAGCAGGGAAGCAGCTTCCCTATGACGCAATAGTGGTCTCCAGTTTTAACGGTTAGAATTGACGATGCACTACATATATATATATATATATATATATATATATATATATATATATATATATATATATATATATATATATATATATATATATATAGCAGACAGAATGTTGTCTTGCATCATTTATTATGTCTTCTAAATTAATACCCTTAATATCACCAAAGGGAAAGTAATAGTTCACAGGCATCGATTGGACAACGTAACTTTTCAGAAACTCAAGGTTATCATCCAACAACACTGAAAACAGTGTTCATCTCTCAAGTGCTCCGAGGCTTGCTGGCCCATCTTTCGCCAGCATGTGCAGTGTCAGTGAGGTGACCCATGTCATCAAGAACAGGCTAAGGAAACACATTCCTGGAACTCAACCATATGGGGAGGAAAAGCCGTGGGTGGTAGTGACGTAAAACACGCTCAAAGAACATACTATTAAGACCCCCTGAACAACATTCCCTTCTTGTCTGCTTTCCCTCTCATCCCCAGCCTCGCAGGTCGGACACGTCAGGAGGCATTTTAAGCATAAAAACGTTTGCCGGTTACCTCTAAATGGCTTTAAATGATTTGTGGCCTACGCATGTTTGGGTTTGCCGACATGTGAAGAATATTAGTGCATCAAGGTTTGTATCCATTGTGTTGGGTTTTGTTCGGTGCTCGATGTGTTGGCTGCTCCGTGTCTCTCCATCTGCTGCAGGGAAATGGCTCGGACAAGCTAAACAGGATGGACGTCACGGGTGCGAAACTGAGCTCGCCGTCACGTTTCTTTCCCGTACACCAGATAGTTAGGCATCATTTAGTCAACAAGAGGAGTGCTGCGGACGGTCCTGACCGTCATATGATTTGTTTATGTCATAATCATCGTGTCTTGTTTCAAAAAACTTGTTACGGAAAATGTTTCTTAATGTTAACACGATAACCGCTTCAGGATGCCCGATTACGGGGCTTTTACTGAACCCGACTTGTTCTTTTCCCAAATCTCTGTGATTCCCCACGGATGCAACTGACGTAACTCTGCCAGTGTTATTGCAAGGAGCCATTAGAGAAATGACGCAGCCTGGCACACAGGCTGGTGTAGTAAAATACATGCAGTTCACGGAAGAGTCACACACACACACACACACACACACACACACACACACACACACACACACAACAGGGCATATTATGCACAGTGAGAAAGACAGGTTGTTAGATAGGCCTGTGGGGATTGTTAGCAGAACTCCCTTAAGCAGAGAGAGAGTGAAGACAAAATAACTACATGTCAGACTGTTAGGTCTGTGTGTGTGTGTGTGTGTGTGTGTGTGTGTGCAGGTGCTTTTATCGGTGTGTCCACGTACAGACTACTGTGCAGGGTGAGGAAATAACTAATTCCGCGTAATGAATTAATGGATTAATGGCTGCTGTAATTGTGACAGATAAGAATAATTCTGGAGTAAAATTAATTTTCAGGGGAGATTATTTCCCTCATGACACGGTGGTGTTATTATAATATATGCATCACAGATAAATTACTCGCCGTGACAGCGTCGGCGGATAATGTTAGCAGTGTGTGAGTCTGTGTGTGTGTGTGTGTGTGTGTGTGTGTGTGTGTGTGTGTGTTGTCATGATAAAATGTTGTCCTGGAGACAACTTATATATCAGAAACTATTGCAGTAGAAGCAGATTCATGTTTTATGCCAGGTTTGTCTGTCTTTCTGTGGACAGGTTTTTGTCAGTATCCTTATCGTGCAAGATGCCATCAGGAGGCTTTACAGGTGTGTAGTTTAGATCAAAATGAAGGAGAGGAATGAAAGGGGGTGTGGGTCAGGCAAATGGGTCTAAATTAGGGGGGGAGGAGGTCAGAAAGGAGCCCTGGCCCCCAACTTTGTGTCCCTGGCCTATGTTTTAAATTGAGTCAGTGTAAACAAGTCCCAATCATTTATGTCCACTCTAGCATAGCTGTAAGTGTTTCACCCTGTCAGTCTGTATGACAGATTTTTACGCTGCAGCGGCATCACAAGCGTGTAGTTTTTTGAGGAAAGAAAAACAGGAAAAATGCATTCTGCAGTAAGTGCTGGCGTTAGTAACGTCAGCTAGTGCGACAACCTGGCAACCACTTGTAGGGGGCAGGTAAATGAAGAACAGGGGTGTTTTGATGGGAACGCAATGGAAGTTGGAGATGAACTCCAACATTTAGTGGCTGAAAGTTATCAGCAACACCTTTGAATGAGTGAAATCTGCCCCCAAAGTCCATTTGAGGCCACATGCAGGCTAGATGAATTGTGCCCTCAGCACAAACCTGCAAGTTCTGTGAGTCTACAATGAGCGGCGAAGTCAAGCATTTGGATACTTGCCTGCGTAGCTGAAAAAAATCTGTTTTCATTTGCATTGTTTAAAATGAATGGTGAGGATATGTATAAAAGCTTAACTAACTATTTCTACAAATATAATCCCATTTCAGTTTATTGCATACGCTTTGCCACATGACTCATCATTTTTGGAGGGTTTCAGACTCATCCCTTCACCTCATTGGCAGAGTTATGTCTTGTGCAAAGGAGCCTTTTCAGTTTATAAACCAAAATAATTGTCATCATCGTCTGTTTACAGTTCAAACCAGGTCACTGCGTATTCATGACACTGGGAGGAAAACAAATCCACAAGTGAACGTTTTCACGTCATTCACTGACAATATTTGGATTTGGTTCATTAAAAAGCCTGTTTATGCGAAATGTCAGTCACGAGTCTCAAACTTTTCATTCAAACTCAAGATCAGTATAATGTGGCAGCCGCTTTACCCAGAGTCAACTTTTCTGACCTTTTCCACAGTAGCATGAACTGCAAAGGTGAAACTCAGGATGCTCCTTGTTGCTGAGGGCATGGTTATATCTGAACAGTAATAATCCATCCCTGAAGCAGTATGCTGGTGTGGAATGGAAATAAAATAATCCAGCTCAATACATCATCCAACCCCAAATCAAAACAATGGTTACCCACATTTTAAGGCCAAGTAAAGCCAAACACAAATGTAATTGACTGATACAATATCCCTCCTTCACCTCATTTCACCCCATTGGATGTCCAGTTTTGCCTTCCCTCAATAAGATGCATCTTCCACCTCAGGACAAGAATGATATCCAACTGTGTAGGTGTGTCCTTTTGTATATGTGGGGTGTTTAAGTTTCCCGTCACTCGGTCGATGATGATGATTTATTTTTCGCTCTGCCTCGTGTCCTGGCTCACCACTACGGGCACGGCTCGTGCTGCTGATCAGCCTGTCGCTGTAGTCTAGGTGAGCTGCAGGAAACGAGACCCGTGTTGACAGCGGGCCCAGCCTGCACTGGGTCGAGTCTGGTCTTTATTGGCCTGAGATGGACGGAGCAGAGCAGGGCTGTGGCGAGCAGTGGTCAAAAGCTAAATCTGTCAGCGTGACTGGGCATTAGAGTGTAAGGTGAGGGTGAGAGTGGCAGTATCCCTCTTTCTTCACCCCTCACATGTCTGCCTCCCTTTTGGTTCATTCTAAAGAATAAAAAATATTTTTTAAATACTTTTTCAAGCAAAGCTGGTTATTACCCACATAAATCCCAAAGCGCTGCATTTTCTAAATATCATGTCAGAGTCTCAGCTTCCATCAGTGTTTAGGTGCAGCCGATCTTGCCAGACGCACACAGAGTAAGAGGAGGGATGACGGCGGTCGATCGTTTTTCCGAGAGCTCTGACTCAGAGGACTGAAACGCTGCATTTACAGTTTGTTGGTTTGAGTGCAATTCCATATCAGTGCAAATGTTTGTTAGTACAGTGCTGCCATCCAGAAGTGGAGCCCTCGCACCAGACCTCCAAAAGCATAAAGCCCCAACGTGGCCCTCTCCACTCCTCGCCTCAGACGCTGTGGTGATAAAACAGGGGAACACGTGGCTAATTCGTTTCGCTGAGCGCTGATTCCTGTGAGACATTAAACTGTCACTGCAGCTTTTTCATCTGCCTTTTGTTCATTCTGAGGCCCAAACTAAACATTCAGATTCAGCAGGAAACACAGCAGCCGTATCTCTCTCTATGGCTGCAGTTTATATCCGTCATAAAATACAGAACTCCTTCAATTCAGACATCATGCTGTCACTTGTCATTCTCTTTTTCTTCCTTCCAACTGTTTCTATCAACCTCTTTTTTTTCCTTTCTTTACGTATGTTCTTTAAAGAGTGAATGAATACCCAGCTGTAAGGCAGTTGCTTCTGTGTCACCCTCTGACTGCTCAAGTATGGTGGGGTTTGGTCAGAAGAAGATGCGGTCGCACCTGTAACCATATCCAACAGTGATGTCACTGCATACTCACACGACCATTAGTCACCTTGTCACTGCTGATGGTGCATTGAATGTGAAACAGGAAGTCCGAATTCCAGAGAACTCGGCCAGAAATTTGGACCGAAATGCCCTCTAAAATCAAACCTCCCATTTGGAAGGTCGAAAGAGCCTCACTAACCTTGACCTCAAAATTGAAGATGGCGGAAAGTTTAGGACGTACTGTTCATTGGCAGTCCTGTCTCATTTTTGTCACATTAAATCAGACGGTGTTTTGCGCATAACACACACTATTTTTGTGCTGGAATCAACTGGTAGAAAGCATAACAAAGCTTTTCCTTTTGTGGAGGTGTCCATCGTAGTTTTATAACTTGTACTGGAATGCTGTCAACCTGAGTGTGACATCATTCGCAGAGCTGACCTCAGAGGCAAATGGAATTCAACAATATACCAGCCCCCCTTTTTTCCCCCCTGGTAAGATCGTCAATGCTGTTTCATGCCTTGCTTTCCAGACCTCTGTAACATTTAACCCTCTACCTTTCAACATGGAAACTTTGTCTGAACCCTGATCTGTACCCACCTGCCTGTACCCCTCACCTGCCCACTTCCTGTTTCCCCATGTAGTCTCAGTTCATTCTGTACAGGCTGCGAGGAAACACCTGTTGTAAGCCTGTGACATCCCGCATGCTGTGTGTTTCAGCCAGTGGAGGGCAGAGCAGCAGCCATATTCTACCACATCCAGTCTGGATCCATTTCTACACAGCAGCAGTGGCCCCGCGCTGAAAGATACGAACGAGAGGCAAGTGCGATGTTGTGCATGTCCCCTTTTCATTATGGATCTCAAGTTATGTCATAGCAGCCATGAAATAAATACACGTCAGCATGTGTGGTAGAAAATCTGAATAAACTGGCTTCATTCCAGACCAAACCACCATGGAGGGCTAGGGTTGGCTCACACACACTCTCCTGCTGGATCGGCCGCGTCAAACTTCATCAGGCACCTGAAAACACAGGTCAGTCAGGTGTGAAAGTTAACGTTAGCATCTGTGGGCAGTTCGCAAACATGCTGAGCTCAGCAGAAAAAGATGTCTAACGTTTGCCTGCTTAATTAGATTAGCATTGTTCACCTTGCGTGGTCAGGTAAAAAATGGTCAGGTAACTTAATTAGCCCCTGCTCCAAGTAGGCAATAAGACCTCAAGACTTGCTTTATATTGGAGCATGTTACAAGTCAATATACAGCTTGAACTCTAAAAGAAAGCTGTTGCAGTGTTCTAAGCAGACCAGATGGCATACAGACGAATGATCACGCTCATTACAGCCGTAAGAGACTTGAGACTTGACTTGGACTCGCAAAAAAAAAAAAAGACTTGTGATCGATTGATCGCAGGTCGAGGTTTTTGTCAAACATGCTCAATCTCTATGAAAGCACCTTACAGGAAGTATTTCACAGCATTAACATTGCTATCACTTCCCTTGCTGCCCCTAGGGTCATAATTAGCACTTCATTTCCCTGGCTCTTGTCTTGAGATTGAGACCTCCGAGCAATGGAAAAAAATGCCTCCCTCCTCTTGGCTAGTGTTAATGGGTTCAGGCCACTAAGAGAAAGCAGACCTCTCTAATCCTCCATGGATACAGCCGTGTCAATAAAACCCTTTTGCCATTTAATGCCTCCCTTTGTAACAGTGAAATGCTGCGGAGACGCGCGGCCAAACGTGAAACTCTAAAAAAGCCACGAGGCAGCAGTTCTGTGTTTTTCATTTTTTATGAGGCAACAGAATTGAAATTGGCATCGTATAAACAAACAGAAGGACTTTGTATGGATCTCTTTGTTTCTGCTCAAAGGGCTATTGCCTTGTAGTTTTCCCACCGACGCATCCACTTTGAGCGTTGAGCGTTGCCGTTAAGAGGAGTGTTTGAGAGGTCGCACTGACCTTTGGCATCACAGAGATCTACTGACAGAGTGAATGTGCTTATGTCATTTCTTCCACTTGTGATTTTGTCACAATACTCAGATTTTGATTTGGTTATTCCTGTTGATTTATGCTCCGTTGGTCCTTGGACGATATTCGGTCACACGGAGACGTATTGTTTACTCATTTGTTCTTTCCACAGCAGTGTGTCATTTTGGGCCTGCTGTCTGTTGGCGCGTCCAGAAGAGAAAGTGTTCACAATGACACACGAGTGAGGAGAAGGGCAGGTTTTCCTTTTCAATGTGCATTGTTTTACAGCCTTCTCTCTTTTTATTTCTCTTTTGCGAGGCTTGTTTTCCCCTCAAAAGTCTGCTCCCGTTCTCCAGTCATCGACAGCGGACAGCCCCTTTAATCTTTACGGCCAGTGATGTATGGGAATATTGCTCTGGCTCTGAAGCAAGGCCACCAAACATAATCAGTGTTAATGATATACAGTTAAATATGAGCTCCCTCGGTTGCTTTTGAATGCTGCGAGGCCCAGCGGATTGCTCATTTTGAAACAAGTGTTTCTCATTATGTCGAGTATTGTGCTTGGCAGCAAGGCCCCAGAAACCCTGCCAATGCAAAATCTGCTTTCCAGTGCCTGCTTAGAATACCATATATAGTTTCACCTGTTATCCTGCTCAATTCTCAGAGATAATCCACGCAGTCAGCATGTTCTCAAGTCTGTGTTGGGTTTTTAGAAGTCATGGCTGATACCCAGTCAGGAAAAAGTGTTTTTTGCATGTAAAGTTAATGTAATTACAAGTGTTCTTTTTGTTCTTGGTTTTTTTTTTTTACAGATCAGATTCAGGGTGTACTACTCTGAGCTTGTTGGTTTGTCCCCGGTGACCTTGACAATTTGTTGGTAGTACTGTAGGTGCTACTGTTTCAGTTTATTTTGGACTTGAGTGCATGGAACATGAGGTGGAACTGCTGAGCATGCTCTAATCAACAACAATGAGTTTGATTACTGCAGCATCAAAATTATTCTGGTAATAATGTCTCATGATTTTAAAGGAGACCTATTATGCTTTTTACTTATCTTCCTTTCCTTTGGTGTGTTATATACTGTACTTGAGCTTGTAAAAGACCTTAAAAACAAGCACAAGCTCCTCTCTCCCACAGAAATCACTGCTCCTGAAACACGTCGCCATTAGTCCACCTTTAATTCCGTAACTTTATGACATCACTCCATGTCGCATATCACATGTTTGCATAACTTATGCCTAGCAGCTACTTTAGCACATAAAAATTGACTTGGCAAAGCTGCTCTGCCCAGACTCAAACCAACAGCCAACTGCCTTTAATTGACCACTCCATTGTACATATCGCTTTGACGTGCTGCCAGCTCCACAGTAGTGTGTATATTCTGCACTTGCACGAGATGCAATAAGCTTCCTTAACGGCAGGTGGCGCTAGTCTTGTGCCAGTACTCCAAAATATGAAAACAGAAAATGACGGAACAGAGTGCATAGAAAAACAAAGCGCACACAATATTCCGCCCTTCCCACACACCGCGCTGATTTGCTAGCACACTGCCAATCAGAATGGTCATACAACTTGCACACAACCAATCAGAGAATCCAATGGCTCCGACAGCCGACAGCCAACCATCTCATCTGTTCGGTGTGTTCACAGCTGAACACACCAAACAGATTTTTTCCCAAACTTGTCCGAGTATCCCCAAACGCGTCAGACGGCCAACGGTTGGCAGTGCTGACTCAGGCATGTATGAGCTGACCAATCAGAACAGACTGGGTATTCAGAAAAAAGGGGCTCAAAGAGACAAGAGCTAAAAGAGAGGGATACAGTCTTGTGGCACTGGACAGTATGAGAAAACAGATGTGTTTTTTTAGCATGTAAACCTATGCTATGATGAACCTGAAAATGAGCATAATATGTCTCCTTTAAAATAAAATGCAACTGTTGCAGCAGGGAGTGCACTGTGAGCCTGAAGCCGGCCCTGAAATGTGTTCAGCTCCGCATATTAAATGCATTACTCCCAATGAAGCTCCTCTATTGGCCGCCATCTTGAAAATAGCATGTTGGTTTGTAGCAGAGATGTGGAATTTGTGACACACTGATGAGAGTATTCCAGCTTTGAGCCATCTCTGTAAATTCAATGTCTCTTTGAAGATGTTTGGACATTTAAACAACCATACAACCAGTTCAGAAGTTGCAGACTGGAAAAAAATGACCCTAACACTTACAGGCATCTGCAAACATACACACACACACACACACACACACACACACACACACTCACACATGCACACACACACACACAGTCACAATGCACCACGATTTCCTCGAAGTTGATTTGTTTTCAGATCGTCACAGAAAACTCCCTTGCAGGAAAACCTTTTTGCACACTAACAATAGGCAGATTGTGTTGCTGTGTTCAGTCCTTGCCTTTAAAAGGTCATGGAGGACGAGCTGTTTGGTGAAGAACCAACAGTATGACTCAGTTTTCTTTTCTGCCTTCGTCTTGAATTACTACATTTGTACCATGTTTTCATTAATACGTTGTGACTACTGAAGATAGATATTGTTGATATCGTAAAAAAAAAAAAAAAGATGACCTGACAGAACTTCAGGAAAAGATCAGGTTCACTCTAGTTCACTACAGGGTTCGTTCAAGTTCATTACAGATATTAAAGGTCCAGTTTGTAGGGTTTAGGGGCTGAATGCAATAGAACACTGGCAGAAACTTAAAGTTATATGAACAGTCAATACAGTTCATATCAACTGATGCTTTCATCAGCGTACAACAAGGCACAAAGTCACAGTGCAGAGAGATTCGGAGCATTTTACCTGTCCTTGATGAGAAATAAGACGACAGTGTCTTTAGTTTGAGTTGACTAAGACTTGAACTAAATCAAAATCAGCTGGCAAAAAAAGCCCTGCTAGCAATGGGGCAGCAGGCAGTGTGAGTGCTCGCATGCATGCTCGAGCCATATGCTGATGTTGTGATTGGCTGTGGCTCAGCGATACGTGATTGAGTTTCCTCTTGTGCAGAACCAACAGCAGAGGCAAATGATGCAGTCATTTCACTGAGTTTGTGTCCGTCTTGCACATTCAGCACTGGCATATCAGATCGGCCATATAAACAAGTACACCACTTACAATTACAATTGTTTTTTTGTTTTTTGTTTTTTCTCTTGCAAATAACCAAACAGCCTCTCTCTAAGAAATAAAAATCACAACACTGTGTGGTTTCAACCGAATGTGAACTGTCAGCAACAACTTAACTCAACACCGATGACTGTAGATGTCTGAAGTTTCTCAAACCACACTGAATGGTTTTCGTTTGTATTCAAGGTTTAAGCTCGAACATGTCATTATATGATTGTCACTGCACGTTGTGGTATGATGTGTGTAAGGTCGTGTGGGTTAAGATATTCTGCATTGCGTTTGGAGTCAAATTATTCAACATCAATCCTTAAGAAAGGCTGTTCACCCAGGGTTCAGCGTCCTGGATATCTCATAGGAAGGTGGACCATATTGCTTATGTTTCTTCTATCTGCCGACAATCAAAGAAAATACCTTGTAAAATCATTTCTTCTTTTTTTTTTCTTTTTTTTTTTCCCTGTCCCTGGGTTAGTAATAAGCCTTTTGCCAAACAGCGGGACAAGCTGGACAGTTACACTTGATATCTCAGTAAAGCCCCCACAGAACCATTAATTCTCCCTTCCCTTCTTGCCCTTCCTGTTTGATACGCTTCGAAATGTTATTTCAAAATGTTCCTAGTCGTAAGCCAAGTATGTAATAGCTACACTAACTTGATCAGACAGAGTCGACCTATAAATTTGACCTAAATATGTGAGCAATTCGGGAAGCTGCGCAGACATTTTGAAGGGGCTGCTGTTGTTGTTAACTCGTAGTGTTCTGAGAGTTGAAATGCTTTACGTGTATCCTCCAGCACGACTGAGAAACTAGAAAGCCTCTGTTCACCTGATAGCGAGGTGCTTGATTAGAGTTATAGAGCAGGGCAGGGGAAATGATCCCTCACTGGCTTCCCACCAACTGCAGATGGCGAGAGATTGAGAGCGTTTTCAGTGGTGGCCGACTGCTTTTCCCCCATGAATCATGTAACCCAGTGAGAGCGCTAATAGAGCTTTAACAATTGATCTTGATTAGTTTGTGAGTTTAAATTCACCTGCTCTGGTAGGTTGCGTGTTAGATAGAGGTATGGGGGAGGCAGTTGCTGTCTACGTTTGGAAAGGGAGCCATGCTAAAGAGAAATGTATTGTGTTATTCACATGATGCCTCCGCTTAGCTGGCTAACGTGGCTTGTAAACCCACATTCAAAACCATGTGTTTTTCCCAGATGGAGGTCTGCGTTTAGCCACCAGGGCTAAGCTATCTGTTGATGGTCAGTAAATATCTTAGGTTACAGCACAGTGTTTTGTTTTCTGTTTTCACATTTGGTATAGGTCCAGTGTGTGGGATTTGGGGCCGAAGAAAATGGATTATATTATGTGTAGTATTGTTTTCAAGAATTGCTAGGGTGTCGGAGTCCGCCATGTTGCACCGCCGCGCTTGTGCAGTCCCAGAACAACACAAACCAAACACTGGCTCTAGAGAGGGGCTTTTGTGTTGTGTGTAAATCCTACACACTGGTCCTTTAGGTAGCTTTGACGAGGCCAAGCTGCATAATGCAAGTCATGGAAAAAGTAATGTAACTGATTTCGTAACATGTGTAATATGTACTATCTAAATGATTACATTGATTAGGTAACTTTCCCATCACTGATCAGTACACATCCGTATCGATATAATATCTGCTCTTGTTACATCACATTTAAGTTCAAATTCATTATGAATTCATTTTAGTTAGTTCCTAGTCTGTCAAATGTCCGTGAATATTTTTCATGGTATTACAACATGGTTCTTATTGTCTTTAGGGTTCATGGGAGAGGAAGTGTTTTCAAAGCGCGAGGTGAACGCGGTATTTAAACAAGGATGTCCGTTTATGTGGGTGTCAGCTGCATTCAGCCTCCCCCACAGGGGAGGGGGAGTTTGTTAACTGTGACAGTCACAGTGGGTGGAGCGGCAACCTTCACTGACCTCCAGGACGAGACAGACGATACATTAGAGCAACGGTGTCATTAATCCGCGTCAAGATGATGTATGGAGGCAAGAATGGATGCACTTAACCTTCTTATTCTTATTTCATTCTTTATTGAGTCACTTTTAAGCCTCGGATCAAGAGTGACTCTCCGTTACCCTCCAACAGTATCTCCCTAATGAATCAAAAGTGATCACAGCCTGCCCGCGCACTTCCAATGCAGACACACAAAGTTGGAAAAATAATTCCTCCCGATGCCAAGATCACTGTGGTTAATTTGCAAGGCAGTGGCAGAGCTCCGATACACAGACAATTCATTAAAACAATAAAAAGCAGACGGCGTGTTTGACTTGGTCACATCTGGCCAGTTGAACGGAGATTTATAATACAGCAGGTTCTCTCCAAGCGGCGTTGGGTATCATCTCTCCTGCGCGGCGGTGTTTATGTAGGCCGGGTTTAAATATTTGAGGAGCACATGTGGGGATGAATGGTGGCACAGGATTTCATCATAAAGCTGTGAAGGGCAAGCCGGCGGGGGGTCATTGTAACAGTAGTGTCAACAACGTGAGATCCCACCCCTGTCGACTCAGCAAGCAGTATATCGCCGAAGCTCTGAAAGGCGGTGACGGCTGCTTTCTGGAAGGGCCCGGTGGTCGGTTTTCTCAGAACATTTTCGAGGGTGCCAGCAGGCTCTGGACCCGTTCCATTAAGAAGGCCGTCCAAAGTAACCATGAGGGCAAAATGAACAGAGCGAAGATGTAAGAGTGGAGAATCGGGGCAACAAATTAGCTCACTGGACAACGGCGACAAAACTGCTGCTGACATTGTACAAAGAGCAAAACAGCTGCTTCTCCATTCACTGAGGTAGTTCATCGTGCCGTGCCATTCCTTTGTCTACAGTGTCATTACGTAATGCCACTGTAGACGCAGGAACACATGACGCTCATTATCTTCTCCAACATCTTTTCCATTTGTTTTGACCAGTCAGAGGGCAAGAGAGGGATTGCTGCAGTAGTGCTTTTTGCAGATGTGATGGAAGAATGTTAGATAATCCATGACTACAATATTGTTCTTCTTTTTCAAAGAAGTTTAAAGATAGGAAAAATCCTATCTTGCCATTGTGCCAGCAAATCCAAAACTCATGGCCATGTCCTATTCTGTCCCATCATATCTGAAATTCTACCAGAGCTGTAAACGTGATTGTTCAATGCCACACGGAAGATTGGCTGCATCTTCCCTCACTTGTTGCTGGTTAGCTATCGCGCCACAAGCTACAGTTAGCCTCTCAAACAGGCTAAAATCTGTGTCACTGTCTTCAATAGGCTAGATAAATCTTAATGTTAGCAGCTCCAGCACGCAACAATCCTTATTAGCATCTCAACATCTATTTCAGCCTCTACAACTAGACTAAGACCCATGTTAGCCTCTCAAAAGGCTAAAATTGGTGTTAGCCTCGCTAGTAGGCTAAAATTCTACAGAACGCCAACATTGGTGTTAGTTTTTCCAACAGAATAGTATCAGTACTATCCCCACCAAAAGCTAGCAATAATGTTTGCATATCCAACAGAATAACACTGGCATCAGCGTCTCCCACAGACTTATATAGATGTTAGCTCCTCGAACAGGCAAACATCAGTGTTAGCCTCACCAAAAGGCTAACATTGGTGTTAGCTTCTTGTTGTTGTTCCCCATCTTCACTGACATACACACCTCACCTAACAATAGTGGTGCTGCCACTACTGGCAGTTATTTTCAATATTGCACAGTGTGTATGCCTCCTAACTTAAGTTTCCTATCTTAGAAATGCTTTATTTAGACTAACTATGGGCTAATAGCTCAAATCCTGCTCCAAGACATGATAGGATTTTCATTTGTGTTCATTCAAAAATCTTAAATATCCTCCTAAACTGAGATAAGAAAGGATTTTAGTCCCTGGTTTGACGTCCCCCAAACAGTATCCCGTCTTTCCCCGCTACCCATGCAGCTCACAGCTTCTGATTGCGAGAAGTGTGGAAGTTTCCATGCTCCCACTCACTCAGCCGCCGGGGCAAGAGCCACATCAAGCGGGCTTAGCTGTCAGCTACTGCTGCGTGGGTTTGTGTTTACCCAGCCAACCTGTCTGTGAGCATCCAGCTCAGCTCACACATCATCACCCCGCCGTCCACCTGCCTCATTCTCTTAAAACACAGTTTCAATTCAGCAAGAAATCCCTCCTCCGAAGGAACGATCACTACTCTGATGGGAGAGAAATTAGCCATCTGCAATAGAATTTTTTTTTTTTTTACCCACAGCTTCTGCAAAAACGGAAAGTTTTGTATTTTTCTTTAATAAAAGAAAATACCTTGAAAATAGGCCAAGAGGAAGTTTACAGTTTCAATAAATTTGTGCTAACTTCTTTTTCCATATAGGATTGGTATCTTTCTTTATCTTCTTGAAGCCACGTGATCGTGTTTTGTGGTAGCAAACTATTTTTAGCATCTCCACTCAAACCATTCACGCTTCAGTTTTGTCCTCGGCTCCACACTTTTTCGCCTCCTCATCATGGCATACGTGTTTCCATCCATCACTCCTTGCCTTCTGTACCACACTCCACCACAAGCCTCCACCTCTTTCGCCCTCGTCACTCTCTGTTTGCTTGTCTGAGGGCTTGCCCGTCTACTGGGGGTTTCCACGCAGCTCTCCCTTTTTCCCAGCACGGACACCTGCGCTACCCCACCCGTCCCCTCTGACGTAGGCGCTCCCTGCTGGCAAAATAACTGCGCTCAGAGTCGAAGAGTTAATAGGAGAAAGAGGGAGGAAGAAATAGAGGGAGTCTGTGATGCCTTCAGACGCAGTCGGTGTTGTTTATTTGAGTGGCAGCGAAGAAGCCGCGTGCGACTCTCTGTTAGTGGTCTGACTTGGCGCCAGTCGCCATCTCGAATGTACACCAGGGGGGTTTAAAGACACTCTCAACAGGGAATACAAATAATCCACTGGTAGGATTACGGCACAACAGAAGGTTTTGGTACTGAGGTGACTCAACTCTGATGCCACATCATCGAGGACACTGTATGGTCTCTCTTCATTCATCACAGTAGCATTCACCGCAGACGAGCTGTTGAAGCTTCTGTACCTTCTGTTTATAAGTGGCCACTGCCTGACACATGAGGCTGACGGTTTGCCATCGACAGTGTGTCCCGCGCCGTTTGCATTAGTCGTCCCTCGCCGGCGTCCGATCGAGCACGTTGAACCTGCGGCGGAGCACATCGATCAGAGAAATCGCCCATTGTATGTTCAACTAAGTGACTCTGTGAGAGAGGAGAGAAACGTTGAACAAAAAGATATGGCCATAGTATTCATGATTTCACCTAACAAGTGCAGTTTCTCTGAAAAATGTTCTCCTCTGCCTCCTCGTCGGCGCCATTTGCAACTTTTATGAGGCATATTCTCAATTCTCGAAAAAGATCCGAGGCCCTCTACATGGCAAAAAGCTGAGCTGCGTGGGTGTTCTCCTCAGCTCGCCTTGTCACTCTTTGCCAGAAGTGACTTGGATCTTTCTTTTATGGACTCCTGTCGTCCTGAAACAATGTGCAACTTCATTGCACTGTGTCTGAACTTCCGATCACACTGGTGGCCCAAAGTGTCGGTATTTGTAGAGCCACCGACCCAAAATCGCCAATATTTGACGACCTGGGAATGAGACTTTAATGGCCTCGGGTCATCCTTCATCCAGTGTAGCCCCCAGTATTACGTTAGCTATAATAGGATAATTAAAGGCAACGGCGCTGCAACTATTGCTGGAAATGAGAGGCTGCCTTTGACAAATCATAAAAGCTTCATTAATTGTTTATAAGACTGCATACACGGTAGTTTTCTTGTCGCTGCCTTCGTCTTTTTGGTTGCTGTAAATCACATTCATCACATTCAGTCATATCATTGCCTGCAATGAAACCTATCCTATAAATCACTTTAGTAATCTGCCCCCGCAACTAGTCGACAGAGGTGTTCTCCAGATCTTTGCTCTGCACATTGCAGTTTCTGACGTCTATAAACCTTCCTCTGGCAGGTGAGGTCCAAATGAGTGATGGTTCGTCAGGAAATGGATTTGGATACGGAGGGCCGAAAACGTGAGCAGTTACTGTAAACGTTTGAACCGCGGCCTTTTAAATGTCTTCGTTGATCTGTTGAACGTGTCTGGAGCTCCTATTTGACCCACTGTTTAAAATAATTCAAATATTTCTGTTGTACTCGTCTGGGCCAAAGTGCTCGGGACCGTTAATGAGCTGACAGATTCGTCTAATATCACACGACACCGGCTCTGCAACAAAGGAGGAAAAGAAAAACACCATTGTCTCACCAGTCTTGTGCTGTCTGAGTGAGAAGAACTTTGTCCAATTATTGTGAACCACCTGTTGGAGTTTTAAACAACAGAATAGCGAGATGTCAGGACCAATCATTTAAACAATACGTGACCGTGTCCAGCTCCAGCGAGAGGTTTACTTTGTCAGCTGGCTGAATCGCTCTTGGCTCACAGCTGCAGCTCTAATAGATAGCAGTCCACAGGAAAATTATTCATTTATCCAGGACAGGGGCCCTGTTTAAATGAAATGTATATCGGCCTCCACGCTGTAAAGAGTAAAAGTTTTCTCAGAGGAAAAGTGCTTTTAAACACATAAGAGTCTGAGGGAGTACGCCTCCCTGTGTGTGAATTATGGGGTGTGTGGTATTCTCACTGTAAGTCAAAGAGGCGAGTGCTGGTTGAGGAAACACTGCCCCCTAGTGGGTTTATTCAGTCACATTCATCACACAGAGAACTGTCAGGTACTATGTCTCACAAAGTTGTCTGTTAAAGGTGCTTCTGTTGTGGAATAAACAGGTAAAAGTAAAAGTAAAGGTCCTGCTTTCAGAATCTCACTGAAGTAAAAGTAGTAATTCTGCAGAAATACGTTTGTTGTTGTTTCATGCTGTCAATGTTTAAGAATGATCTCATTTCAAAACCGCGTGTCTCTAACAAGCCGACTGTGCTCCTGAAGTAGGAGAATTCTCAGTTTCAGTTTTTAAAGGAACAGTTCATCCCTCAGTGTCAGCTACACTGGATAGTAAACAACGTGATAATAACACAAAAAAACTGAGGACAATCCAGAACGCCACGAGGAACAAGAAGGTAAAGAAGGCCACATTTGTGGGGCGCGGATTGGGACAGCCTCTGAACAGCGTAGTGACGTAATTGGCCTTCAAATGTGGCCTCAGAAGGATGCAGGCCCTGAATTGGGACACAGCAACTATGGACCATTAGACTCCCTCAGCTGGGAGACGTCACATGGCTGCCATGATGCACCTTAATCTTTTGAGGCAACATCTTTTCGAGATAAAATCTTGCTGGCCGTTCCTCAAAGTAAATTCGAAAGCCCTCTCGCCAACTCTCAGGTTTCCACCGTCATCCTCCTTAGATTTTCAGAGCGAGAATGAGACTTTGCCTTTTTGGCAACAAAGAGGATCCAGTTAATGAACATCAAGGTCTGTCTCTGGAGGAATCGTTTCGACAGCCTTTGCCCGTCACTGGCGCTTTTAGAGGGCCTAACTTGGACTGTCGCAGTTGCCCCGGAGGATTAGGCTGCAGCCATGTTGTGCCTCCCAGCTGAGGTGATCTACTGGACCGATCCCAGAACTAGATGTCAAAAGGTGATGTCACTTTTGCGGCGGTATGATTTTTCCAGCGTTCGCACTCCAGCATGAGCTTATGGTCCCTTTTGACAGCTTGGCTCGCATGTGGCTTTAACACGTGTGAGGCGTTTCTTTGACAGCACCCCCCTGGACACTGGAGACAAAGGCCAGACTTTGTTGAAAGGCCCCAGCATGTGTCTGTTTTATGTGAGGCTGAGCTCACGTGAGGAGGGGTTTGAATGAAAGCGGAGCATGTTGAATGTCAGCGTTGGCCCGCAGGTTCTGACTGGGCAAACAAATGACTGTAGACGCTGACTTACATCCAGACCCCCGAGAAATGTGATTAGCGGCATTCAGATGTTTCCCCTCTGACAAAGTGTTTGAATCCTTTTTTATGACATACGATCTCTCAAACGATGCTGCGATTGTAATAGATTGTTTGGGAGCGCTTTAATTTCAGACAGATGTTGCACGTGAAAGCTCCAAGATGTTAATGCGATTTCGAGAGCTTTCACTCGACCGTCATTACATAGAGAATATTTCAAAACAGTTATCCATCGGTCGCAGGGTAAAACACGAGTGCGGGAGTCATAACAAAGTTCCTGCAGTTCACGCATGTTAACGGCCGAGCAGATCAGTTTGTCAAACACTGGCAAACTTTTTTAACATGCAGATATGAACGATAATAAGATCATCAGTCATATCAGGCTCTTAACAGTGATTTAAGTACATATAAAGCCATCTGACCATATTGGTGTTTTTGCACATTTTAGCCCATTTTTCCATAAAATAGCTATTCTGTTACTACATTGCGACTCTACGGAAGATGAGAACAGACATGATTACAAATTTTTTTTCTTTTTTTGATGCCATTATCTCAGAATCCAAAGTTAACTATTCATTCATCTCGGACACCTTGTTTTCTCTTGATAACACATTAATTCATCACGAGAAAGTGACATCATGAAATCGTTCAATTCAGAGGAGTGAAACTGTGACATACACACACAACGGCGGGGACGGTTTTGTGAGTTTTTAAAGCAGATGTATGTACATTTTTCTGAATATTTGCCATTGTGTATAAGAATGTTCTCCCTATCTGATATGAGGGTATTTACATTATATTATTTGTAAAGGTTTGTTTGTCCAAGCAGCTGTTGCGTTCCATCACTTTCAATACACTATGAACATTTGGTTGCATATGTATATCAAAGTTATGCTACAATCACCTGTAACACAATGGTACATTCATAAGCTGTGATGTGCAAAGATAGTCTTCACTTTTTCATCTTTTGACGTGTAATTTATTCTTAACTTGCCGATAGCTTGTAATTGCAATGCTGTTTGGAGGTTGACATAATTTGTAAAGCTGCAAAACACACAACTTGTGATATATGTGATTTGTAATGAACAGCAAAAACATGTAAATACAGCAGTATGGTCCTTTAAGTCAATCCTTGGGCGTGTAATGCAGCATAGGGGATGATGAAAAGTGCATTTTGTGCCAAAAGCACAAGACAGTTAAAGTTTGTTTTAGTTACATACAGTATTACTGACGCCTGCTGAATGATTGGATTGCTCTACTTGAATCTTAAACCATTTAAATTATTTAAATAGGCAACATTTCTCATATTTTTCTGTGTTTCTCCACCTCCCAGACCCAGATTCAGTCCCAGAGCAGCTGAAAACGTGTGTCGTCTCCCTCAGAAGGTGAGAGTCAGCCTCTTCTTCATGTAGAGGAAGGCGAGGTACGTGGCCCCTCCTAGAACGCCAATCAGCAGCGTGGTGCCGAGAATAACTGGCGCGTTCTTCCTGGCCACGCGAAACGCCACGGGGAGGACGGCGGAGATCAGGATGTTGTTGACGTGGCCCAGCACTCTCCTGAAGGCCGGGCGCTCCACCACGCGCTCGTAGTACGTCTCCAGGTTCACGCGGTTACCGTTGCCCCAGTAGCGGCGCGAGAGGCCGAGGAACTTCAGGCGGTGTAAGGTGACGGCCAGGGAGACGTCGGCCATGCTGAAGAAATCGCCGCACAGCCAGGACTGACTGCCTTCTTCTACGGGTGGAAGAGGACATGAAGAGGAGATTACATGACGTCCGACATTAAACTGCGTGAACGTGATTACACTCTTTCATTCATTGTAATATGGTTGCTTAGCAACAGGCTGCTGTGGTTGTGTACCTGGTGTTTCTTCCACCCTCCTCTGTAGCTCAGTCTCCACCTGATCCATCACACTGTCCAGTTCATCCAGGAGCTTCTTCAGGTACTTCATGTTGTCATGGTCAAACAACTTGGACTGCAGGGACATTTTTCATATATTAATGCATGAGCGCGTTCACTTCTGTTACGCTTTGTACACAAAGAAAAAAAAAATGTTTAAAACATTTCAGGCTGGCCACCAAATTGCATACGCATAGAAATATGTCATGCCTTCATTTTAGGCTTTTTTAGGTTGTTTAGTTTGCCAAAACACATTCCAATGTTATATATTCCAATTTTTAGCAGCAGTTAAGTATGTTTTTGTAGTAATTAATTTAATGATGTGAAATAACAAACTGAATCACGAGATATTGGTTCAACAAAAATGGACGTTATCTATCACAGATAACAGCTTATCGGGGTAAAAAAGCGTAGCAGTGGCTGCTGTTTCTAACCAGCTAGATAACTTTTGATGTTGCTCTCTCGCCATAACCGTCTAGTATTAACATATAGTTTATGCTATCATAACACTGCAGAAGTTTGAATTTGATCACCTCAGCTGAAATGCGATTTAAAGTTAGTTGTGTCTTTCCAGGAACATTTTTGTTTTAGCATACGTCATCTATTAGTCACAGGCTAAACTCAAACTCTGATGGCAGAACAGTGAGCAGGAGTGAACTGAAAGCTTCAAAAAGAAACTACAAATGTGGCTCAAAATGGGAACTATGGGGGAAAAGAAGTGAGAAGCAGGAGGAGAGTATTTAAAGAATGAATTTTTATAGTGGCGACTTAAGCAGCTCTGGTGAAGCGTCCACAGCACCTGCTTGCATTAGCAGCACGCAGCGCAAAAAGAGCAACCTGAATGGAGTAGGCTTCTGTGACGGTATATGGTGGCACTTGGAGAGCCGGATATTTTCTGTGCGTGTTGTAAGAAGTTGAAGAAATACTGGTGTAGTTAGCTGTGATTCTATGGCAGAGGATGCAGTGCGGCTGACAGAGTCCAGACATAACCTAACCAGGGTGCACTAGCCAGAATCTAGTGCTAAGAGGAAACATAGTGCTTCCAATAAAATGTGTGTTAGTTGCTGTGTTTTGGCTTTTCAGGGCAGCGTGGCCTTCGGAGGGTTCGACCCTCAGTCTTCAGTGTAAGTCACATTCGGCATACTGACATCTTTACTTACTTTCAAGCGCCTCTGTTTTGCAACATAAGCATCTTTAAGCTCCGGGTTCTGTTCTGCCAGTTTCTTCAGCTCAGTTTGTGTGTTTCCGATCTGTGCTGTCACACAAAAACACAGCAAAAACACAGCGCAGAAATATAAGGCACGAATGAACAGAGCTCCAATAACCAGAACATTTTGAGATAATCTGTACTGCCTTCATGATACTTTCCCATAACATGGAAGGATGACTACACGTCTTACTTCGTATACACGTGGCGGCATATGCAGGTATGTGGGAGTCCACCGTGATCTCAGGGTGGAGGATGCAGCCGTGGGTGTAGGCATCCATCTGCAGCGAGTCCAGCAGCTCCCTGTAGTGCTGCACTCTGAGATAGTATGTACTGCCCTCTTCAGGGATCAGCTTGGGGGTGCCCTCTGGAGACAAACGAGGAAGGGGCATTGATGTGAGGTGTCAAAACAGAAGGGAATCAAGAAAATATGAGTGTTTTAATTTAACAGCAGTGACACATCATTTTTTAATTAGCTCAAATAGCTCCATGCTTACCAGACTGTCACTTCTTCTAAGGCGACTGGATGAGACCCTTAGATCAAAGCTATAATGGACGAGTGCAAACCGAGAGAAAATGAAAAATGTAAAAAGAAACGATTGAACAAATGGTGGAAAAAGAAACAAAGGCAAACCAAATAATAATCAACAAACAAATGCTGAAATGAGAAAGCAAAGTAAGAAACTCAAGAATGGATAAAAGAGGTACGAGACCAATCCAGCCCTGCTACAGTGGATCAAAACACCTGAGGGTGACAAAGAGTCTTCATTCAGTCTCACCATTGTTGAAATTCTGCTCCAGGTAGTCCATGATCTGCGTTGGGTCACAGATGACGTTGTCATCGTGGACTAGGACCGGCACCTCGCCGGTGGGATTCAGGCGCATGAACCAGGGCTCGTTGTGTTCGCTGAGCGGTAGGCTCACGTCATACTCATCACAGCGCAAACCTTTCTCTGCGATGGCCAGACGCACCTGCAAAACAACAACTTTGGACTGTTGGTAGACGTTTAGATACCTCAGTGATCATTCCTGTGGTTCATTCTGTCGGACACTTCAAGCTATCTTGATGGTGTGAACTGGAATTTTCAAAACAAATGATTTGAACCATTAGGGGGTGTGTCTTCTTGTTAATTAAAGATCACAACCAAGCAGTTCCTTTAAGTCAACCCTGACTTCAAGGAACAGTTCACCCACACATGGAAATTCAGTCATTATCCACTCACCCCAGTGGAGATGGAAAGTTGGCTGCAATTTGATACTCCACAAAAAATGTCTGGATCTTTAAGGCCAAAATGGCATTGCAGGGGAAAAAAAACCCCATAACTTTAATCCAGTGTAATCCAGGTCTCCAGAAGCCTAGAGATCTTAAATTGATTTGAAAATATGTTATTTACACCCTTGGCGCACGGTCGAGCTCACAGAGCCTGGGAATGGATAGATAACGACTGAATTTGCATTTTGAAACTGTGCCCTCAAGCCCAAAGGCATATGTTGTGTTCAGGGAATCCCAACCAAAAAATTTATGTTCATCTCAGCGAGTGTTTCTCACACATCACAACAAGAATACAAATACAGATAGGCTACGTTTTATATATTTATATTTATATTCAGTTTAACAGAACAACAGCATCAAACACAGGTATCACATGGACAACACAATGGACAAGAATATATTAAGCACATAGTGTTTTTTTTGTTAATTTGTGATGCAAAATTGATTAACCCCACAAAAGGGGAGTCATGAGGTAATCACAATGTCTGTCAGAACAATTCACAATATGATGTTTTCAAGGTACTTTACCGTGCAGCCTTAAATTATAAACTCCAATGTCCTTTTACATGTTATATAGTAAGACTGGATATGACAGATAAATCATCCCAGAAAATTCTAGATTTTTCTCCCAACAAAGGGAATTTTTGCAGTTAAGCTGAAGGTAACTAGAGCTGATTAGTTTATTAGGTTAATTTGATTAGAGCCATTTTAATAGTAGTATCTAAAGATGTCTATATTTCTAACTTACTGTAGTACTTAAAAACAAAACGATCTTCAGATGGACGACTATTTAAAGTGAAGTCAGCCTCTCCCATTCTCCCATCGGTGTTCAGCTCATTCACATATTCACATCATATCATTAACACTAGACGTATCTGACTAAAGCCTTTACAACCTGTATCCTGAGAGGAAGCCTCTGTAAAGTATGTCTCTCCTTCATCATGTAACCTGCAGACATGTAGCAGGGAGCTGTCCGCCGCCCTGTGGTGCTGAACCGTGAAGACGCTCACCTTCTGAGAGTTGAACGACTGCGTCCAGTGATAGAGAGTCAGTCTGGACCCGCTCCGTGTCGCCACCGTGTCACACTGCTGTAGCTCGTCTCGTTCGGAGCCAGTCTCCAGAAGAGCTGCTCTCTCTTCTTGGGAGTCGGAGCTGTTTTCGGACGCCATTTTCTCTGTTAGTATTTTAGGGGACGAGTGAGGTCAGCGTCACGTCACCGTCGACACAGTGCACCCCCTAGTGGCTCGGAGTGGAACATACACCTTAGCGTTTTTTCCAAACATTTATTTCAATTAGTTAAAGTCACCACCATTACTTCTTCCTTGATATTATATTATTCTTAATTTTTTTTATTCCAGAATATTTTGAATACATACACTAAGTGCTGCTGTGCACAACCCAACCTACCTCTATGTTACTTTGCACCTCATGTAGATAATGTACGTTTTGTATTTTTATTTATTCAGTATATTTTAATCTATCTGATTTGTGTCTGCGTACAACTACTCCGCGTGTCTCCAGGGTCAAATAAAGTTTTTGGAATTTAATTTAATTGAAGTGAAGTGAATACAAACAATCCATACAAGTTCAAAATCTCAGTCCATCCTCAGCTCAACCAAACAAACGACAACAAACACAACACAACTCAGTTTAGGGACCTGCTAATTATAAGTACATCTGAAATATCTAATTTGTCTGGTTGTTTTTGCCAGTTGTGACAGACCAATTCAATGGATGTCAAATATGATTTTAAATCTCTAACAGTGTGACAGGAGACAATTTCAAGCATTCTCATTTTAAGGATGTAATATTATGCCGAAATAGTTATTAAATTAATTAGTTAGTTAGATATTAAGTTACATAGCAATCCTTGTTTGAGACGACTTCTTCTTCTTCTTCTTCTTCTTCTTCTTCTTCTTCTTCTTCTTCTTCTTCTTCTTCTTCTTCTTCTTCTTCTTCTTCTTCTTCTTCTTCTTCTTCTTCTTCTTCTTCTTCTTCTCGATCACACCTGTTGGTGATAGTTCCGGTAGTAGTAGTGCTAACATGTAGCATGTGGTAACCCGTGTTTAAATTAACTTTATTAACTACGTATTTTACTTTTCAAATGTCTACATACATCATAACCAAGCCCCACACGGCTGATGTGTGTAAGTACACTTCAGTCAGTAGGCCTTTCAGGACTGACATCGTAAGTAACAACGAGTTAGGCAAAGTGGATGCTTTCTGTAACTGACTGTTAGCTCCGCAGCTCAACGCCTGACTTTAGTGAGCCTCTCCGGCGGTGTAATAAGTGCGTTTCTCCAGCAGAGGTCGCTGTTATCCATCTCTTCAATGTGCGAGCTGCTGTTCGTCCAAACGAACTGGGCTCAGGTCAGCCCTGATACAAAAGGTAGCAGGTCACTAAAGGCCACGAGTGTCACGTAAGGTGATGCTTATTCGTACGAATTTAATCAGTTGGAATAATTGATTTTTTGTGATTTTACTTTTAGAAATGGAGTGGCCCAGTGTTTTTTAATGTTTAGGATTTTTCTTATACCCTTATTTTGAAGGCCTAAACCACTTTCCACTCCAACTCAGTGCAAACAGAATGTTTCACTTCTCATATATAGTGCTAATAATAAGATAATATGTGGAAAATGAGTCATTAAGTAATATTAGATGATAAAACCCTTTGTCGATCTCCCATGCAGCAGTGAATAGGGGTACCTAATTAAAGTCTTATAGCGAAAACTGGAAGATAACAAAAAAGAATTGAATAAAAATAGTAAAAGGCAAAAATAGACACTTAACATGTCAAAATCCCAAAGTCACGTGAAATGTATGTAAATAATGTATTTAATAAGGTAATTATGAGATAAATGCACTATAGACCTAGTGTGTAATGTATAAAACAGTATAACACTTGATATTGTATGATGTATAACAATATATTAAAGGTGCACTGTGTAGTTTGAGAGATGCAATTTTAATCAGAAGATAAAGCTCCTCACTGATTGTTTTATGCATAAACAAACCTAAATGAACAAACTCCTCTTGGATTTCATGACAGAATTAAACTACACAAATTTCATATTGTGTCATTTTGTTTATATGTGGCGGACCCTGCCAACTTTCTGGCTTCAAACCATACATTGAGGACCTTAACTTGTTTTACAGTTGGGGGGGGAGACAGAGAGGCATTATTACCTCATTGATATCATGAATATAAAAATCCTGAGCTTGAATTTCTTCTCCAACTGCATAGCGCACCTTTAATGAGATATAAGATACAAGGATAGGTGATGTAGTGTAGTATGACACAATATACAGTACAGTAGAGCATTAAGATATAACATAAATATGATACAGTTTGGCATAATTTAATACTGTCTATAGTATAATGTCTAATACAATCATATATACATAGGACTGGAGCAAGCATTCAAACAATTATGTAGCTACTGAATACGACATAAACATATGTTGCATCCATATATTCATATTATAACATGATCTCTGAAACTTAATGAAGCTGTATGGTTTTCTTGCTATAGATTAACAGCTCACAGGAATGGGCCACATGAGTGTGATTATGTAACTATGACTGATAAGATCAGACTAAATATAATAAGTCGGCGTGGATTCACAGAAGAATCCCACACTTCTGACGTCGTTACGTAACGTTCACACCTGTAAAGTGAGAGCTACGGTTTCAGATGTGTAGCAGAGATGAGGAAGAGGAACCTTCTTTTTTTGGGTTGGGGGGGAGACACGCACCTCCTCACGCACGGGGGAGAGAGAGAGAGGAGAGAGGAGAGGAGAGTGGGAGGTCCCTGTGGCGTGACGTTGCGATTGGCCCAGTGTCTTTTCCTTAGCAGGGACTCGACGCCTCTCTCTCTCTCCCTCTGTGATCAGTGGGTGAGAGGGGGGAGACGAGCAGCAGCACACAGCGGAGAAAACCCGGCGTGCGCCTCCGGTAAGCGACGCCCACCATTCATACCTCCACACTTTTACCGTTACGCACGCCTTTGTGTGTGCGTGTGTGTTGCATGTCAGTGTCTGCGAGCGCTGCCCTCTGTCCTCACCCTCCTGTCTCTCTTTTTCTTTCTTTCTTTTTCTTTTTTTTTTTTTTTTAGTCATCTTGTCGGCATCATACTGTCATCTCTCCTCCACCACCACCGGTCCTGGATCCCCTCAGCCTCGGTCCTGGAGACGCCTGAAGTCTGCAGCACGATCTGCTTTTTTTATTTTCCAGCCTTTATCTGAATGACGGGCGGAAGGTTCGACTTCGACGACGGTGGCACTTACTGCGGGGGGTGGGAGGATGGCAAAGCCCACGGACACGGCATCTGCACCGGACCCAAGGGCCAGGGCGAGTACGCCGGGTCCTGGTCGCACGGCTTCGAGATAGTGGGGGTGTACACCTGGCCCAGCGGGAATACCTACAGGGGCTACTGGTCCCAGGGGAAGAGGCATGGGCTCGGCGTGGAGAATAAAGGAAAGTGGATGTACCGCGGGGAGTGGAGTCACGGTTTCAAGGGTCGCTACGGTGTCCGGCAGAGCCACAACACACCTGCGAGATACGACGGCACCTGGAGCAACGGACTGCAGGATGGATACGGGATCGAGACCTACGGAGACGGAGGTAGGACGGAGAAAAAGACGGTGTTCCTCCGGTGCTTGTTTAACGTGCGTGTCGCTTTAACTGCTGTGACTGATGGTGTGTTATGTAGCCCGTGTGCGTGTGTGTGTGTGTGTGAGGATGCTCGGGCTTAAACCGATGGAGGCTCATGGAGATACATCATGTATCTCGTCCATGTGATATGATCCGAGTTGCGGGTGAGATTGCGCACTGCGCACCGTGGTCAAGCGCATCACCGGCATCGTTTACCTCCCCCCGAGCCTTAAAAAAAGCTATGACTTATTATCACCCTGCTGATGTTAACTCGCCGGATACGGTTTAAGATAATGTTCCATCTCGTTTGGCAACTACCGGTTGCTCCTCACATGACAGTGGGAGGGAGCTGGCAACTATGAGGAGTTCGGAAATCACAGCAAATCAGTGTGTTTGGAGCCAATTATAACCTGACTATCACCTGCTTCCCTGTGGCTTTCACATTTGAACCTTTAACTTCTTTGAAAGGTGCACTGTGCAGTTTTTTTTTTAGGGGGGGGGGGAGACATTTCAATCAGAAGAGGAGGATCTTTTCATGCCCAGATAAACTAGATAAACAAACTTGCTTTTCTCCTTCTGAATACTAAATAAACTGATTAAACAAACTGACTTTAAAGGACAACACAATATCATACGGCTCTGCTTTGTTTATATGTGGCGGACCCTGCCACCCTTCTAGCTGCAAACACCTTGTTTTCCTCTGAGAACAGCTTGTTGAGTCAGTCATGGAAGAAGCAAATACAGCTGAGTTTGTGTTATTACCTCATCGATATTCTTAATATCAAGGCCATGAGAATGAATTTCTCCTCCAAAAGCCACACAGTGCCCCTTTAAGAGTGTATCTCTTAAATAACTGCAAAGATTTGATGTCAGTGTTATGAGTGCGACTCTCAGTGAAAGATAAGCCCACTGAACAGGTGCACCTGCGGTGAAAACTGATGAAAACCCAGTGGATGCTGTTTCCAATTTCTATTTAACTTCCTACACATAAACCAGACATTTCCACGGGGTTGAAAATAAACAAATGTATCCACCGGCTAGGAGTTGTGCTGTGTTCGAGGACACCCTCTCAGGCTTGAAAGTGTGAGGTTGGTGCTTTGATCTCACTAATCAGGGCTGTGCTCACAGTTTGTCTGCAGACCTGTGTGATCAGGGAGGGTCCGCAAACACGAGCGCTCGCGAGGCATATTGTGGTTATAAAACATCTAAGTCCCCGCTGTGATTTGTGAGCATCATCTCTGCTAAGCGAGGCCTTATGGTGCAGAGTAAATGCCTCACGTATGAGAGCTACAGAGGGCTGGGCTTGGGAAATCAGCTGATCCTAGAGGATCCACCGAACATCTGGCCGTCTGACCCCGCCGCATCCTGATAACTTGATCTGCAGGGTCGCTGATTTGAACTGCCGCACAGAGCCAGCCTGTTAATCTCACACTGTTTATCCATCTAAACTCCTGCCTGGGGTAGTATATCATTTTCTGTTTTGAATCCCACCGTTATGGCTTACTTCATTGTTATTGGCCGACGAGAACCCAAGGCCACCGGATCAACAAGCGTTTCTTATCATCAGGATGGGGGGTTGTAATGTGATGCTCTGAAGAAGCTACAGTAGGCCAGCAGCACATGCTCATTGGGCTCAGCAGCACCAAATGGGATTAATGAAGTATTCCTCTCATTATGTGACTCATAGCGATTCCCTGCCGTCAGAGACAAGCTGATGGTGGCGAATGCGCCTACTGTCAGTGGGGGAGTCGGTGGCTGCCTGAAAATAGGCTCCAGGCTGAGTGATTCACATTCATCCCAAGTGATCCTCAGTATCAGTACCTTAATCAAATCTCTGTGATTGAGTTAGTTATACTCACAGTCCCAGATATGTGGGGAAGGAGAGAAAACATTTCATTGGCTGATAAAGTCTGCAACCCATACAGCAAAGGGCTCCTCTGTGTTCCCGTACGTACCGGTAATGCTGCTTTAAAGGAGTTAGTGCTGATGTAGAGAATGTCTGGCCAGAAAAATGCAAAGTGTACAGCAGAGGAAAAAGAGAAACCTTGCAAAAAACAAAGAGAGTTTGTTGTATTTAGTTTGTCTAGGTACTTCTCTTCTGATTAGAGTGTCTTTCCCAAAACTACATAGAGCACCTTTAAGCTTTTCAGACGTCCATATCTTGAAACAGTCAGCTGTTATCCTCACTGTCGGTGCAGACTCTCCCCTCAAGGACTCGAATGATGGGCCACTTTAAAATTGTTTTTGTTTTGCCTTTTTTGTTTTTGCGCAGATAGTTTGTGGAAATCCCACAATGCAGATATTATCCAGGCTTATATGCTCTTCTTCCCATTGATTTAAGATAAAAGACGGCTCAATTTGGAAGTGGGCCCGGTGGGACAAAGCAGACTGTGCACGCAAGCAAAAGCAGACACAGAGCAGCACTTTTAATGCTTATTAAAATCATTGCGAGACCACTGCTGATTGCGCTTTATGATACCAGCCAATGCTCAATTTTTCTTCTTGGAACTGATGAGATATAGAGATCATGTCCAGAGAGTTAATTTAATTTCCCCAAAATAGTGTTATTAAACGTGGTATTTTACCATGGTTGACCTATCGAGTTAGAGTTTCAAACACACTACACTCCTGTCCTCTTTACCTGGTAAAAATAAGTTGTTGTTAAAGGATTTTATTTTATTTTTTTTTTGAATATCACATGTTGAATCTCTGTTAAATAAATTATCATGTGAAGATATATCATAAATCATGTTCGCAATGATATGACTTCTTCAGTACTCCATTGTATTGTTTCATCCTAGACAATGGTGGTTCCCAACATGCACAGCATGTAATGAGAGCAGACAATGCTTTATGTTAAAGGGTATATAAGATATGAAAGTTGGGAACCACCTCTTGGTGTATGTATGAATTATAATGAGCTACAATTTTACTTAATCAGTCACTTAGTTGAATTAATCTTCAAAGAGCAAAGTTTTACAATTTCCAGATTTATTTTTTATTTATAATTATACACGACTTATACAAGTCTGCAGCAACACTAGCAGTCTTTCAAGGCACGCTTTGAGCTAAATGCTAACGTCAGCACGCCACCACAAAATGCTATTGTTTAACAGGTAAAATTTCTTGTGTGTTCACCATCATAATTTAGACTTTTAGCGTGCTAACAGTACTGGACAAATGGAAATTTGACCTGATGCTGCTGCAAGGTGAAATGTGCCATGCTAGCAGTTCTGCGGTGCTGTACGGTCAGCTAAGCGATGCTATGTGCTAAATGCTAATACCAGCATGCTAACATGTTCACAGTCACAAGATGCTGATGTTGAGTTGAATTTTCAGTCTGTTGGCATGCTACAATTAGCAATAAGCACACTTTGCATCATAAATCACAGTCCTGCAGAAATTACAGTTGGACCAGATAATGGCACTCATGTTATTAAAAACCATTGTGCTTGGAACATGGATGTCTGTATCAAATTTCATGACAATACAACTAATTATCGATTCTTCTTCTGGGAACCACGAATGTCTCTTCAAATTTTATATGAATCCAACTAGAAGATGTTGAGATGTTACCCACGATAAGTAAAAACCTTGACGTTCTGTTGGTGTAACATAAGAGTCAGGAAACGACCACGGTCTGTAGGATTCATCATCTGGGAACCATGAAAATCAGTAGCAAATTTTATGACAAACGTATGACATCTAATAATTTACTAAAAAAACAAAAACCTCATGGTGTTACTTGAGGTTGGGAACCACTGCTTGTGAATGTGTACTGTGGTTGTGACTGACCCTGACCTGTGTCTACCTGTTCCTCAGGTACCTATCAAGGCCAGTGGATGGGTGGAATGCGTCATGGCTACGGCGTGCGTCAGAGTGTTCCCTATGGCATGGCCACTGTTATCCGCTCCCCTCTGCGCACGTCTCTGGCCTCCCTGCGCTCCGAGCAGAGCAACGGCACAGTGCTCCAGGACCTCTCCTCCCCCGCAGACACACCGACAGGCAGCCGTGGCGGCTTCGTCCTTAACTTCCACTCAGACAGCGAGGTCGTCACCGGCAAGAAGAAGGGCCTGTTCCGCCGGGGGTCGCTCTTCGGCAGCCTCCGGCAGTTGCGCAAGTCAGACTCTCGGACCTCAATCTCCAGCAAGCGCAGCTCTGCACGCAGCGATGCTGCAATGAGCCGCATCAGCTCCAGCGACGCCAACTCTACCATATCCATCGGCGACGGCGAGCTGCAGGATGAGGACCTTCCTCTAGAGGACCATGTGGATGCCACTACGACTGAGACCTACATGGGCGAGTGGAAGAACGACAAACGCAATGGATTTGGTGTTTCGGAGAGATCGAATGGGATGAAGTATGAAGGAGAGTGGCTTAACAACAAGCGCCATGGTTACGGGTGCACGGTTTTCCCAGACGCCACCAAAGAAGAAGGGAAGTACAAAAATAACGTGCTGGTGCGTGGAATAAGGAAGCAGTTGATTCCTCTTAAGAACCCCAAAACCAAAGAGAAGGTGGACCGGGCTGTGGAGGGGGCACAGAGGGCTGCAGCCATTGCCAGGAGTAAAGTGGAAATAGCAGCTTCCAGGTACCGTGTCTATGTGTGTGTCCATTCATGCTTCTGTATGTGCATGTGGGTGTATACTGTGTAAACACAAAAAAAGACAGGGCGAGAATCCTCGGCAGTTTATTTTCAGCGTTGAGGAGTCAGAGCAGTGGCCTGTTTGACAAACATTTCCTGGTCTGATTGAAGGCTCGGTCTTGTGTGTAAGTGGAGTCCCATGACAACAGCTCCGACCTTTATACATCATCAACAGTCAAGGCTTTTGTGTGGCCAGTGCCATCATCCCTGGAAAAGGTTCTGTTTCTATTCTCTGCCCATATCTTTCATTCCCAGGGAGAGGGGTTAGGGATCTTGTGTGTGTGCGCGTGTGTGTGTTGGTCCGTGAGTGTGTGAGATTGCGGTCTGTGTGCCTGTGAGTTCATGTGCGTGAGCAGTATAGCCATACCTGCGACCGTGCCAAGTGCGTCTCGTGTGCCCAATAACGATACCTGCTCCTCCTGCCAAGTATTGCTCCGATGTGGCATCTGCTCTTTAACAGGTGGATGAGATGTGACCTTTTCCTTTAAAGCCTCCCTCCTACTGGGACACAGTTCAGCGTACGCAGCATCACTTTGACATCCTCTGGTTTCATTGCATCAGGGAATTATTAGACTCAAGACTGCGAGGATGTGTACAAGCTGTGAAAAGGTCTCCATGCAATCAAGCATATTTTGATTTTTTTTTTCTCCCCCTATCTCTTTCTCTCTGTCTCTCTCTTGCTCAAGATGTGCACCTAAATACACACGCATGAAAAGATATAAAGAATCAATTATAATACACAAAATCCAAGACAAGTTTATTGTCTCACACTCAACTCAAGGAAACAGCACTTATACTTGCAAACAAGCAATGTAAATCATCAAGATAATGAACTTTAATTGTACTTAATCAATTAATCAGTTGAATTAGTCTTTTGTCCTGCTGGGCACAGCTTCACAAAAGAGTTATTTTTTATGTTTCATATAATTATATAATACTGAGATTGCACAGCCATGCTGGCAGTTCTTAAGGCTGTACTGTGTGAGCGTGCGAACATGTTCACAGTTCACAAGATGCTGGTGTTAAATGGGTAAAATGCCATGTTTAGCATTCTAGCTTAGACGCTTAGCATGCTAACAAGTTCTAACTAGCATTAAGCACATTTTGTATGTACTCTGGTCATACTAGTCATAAACCCAAGTACTGGAAAAAGGGAAAGTTGACCCGATGATGCTGCTTGATGAAATCTTAAGGGATCACTCAAGTTATTGTATCTAGAGATGTTTTACTCAATACCAAAAATGTCCAAAGATGTCAGGGGATCAACAAAGTTGTTATACTACTATCCTCGTCTGAAGATTTGAGAATGTTTCTACAAAATTTCATGTGAATTTGTCCAGTAAATGTTGAAATGTTTCTCAGTAAAGTGAAACCTTTAGCCTGCTTGTGCCGAAACAAGAAGTCAGGGGATCACCACAATCTTTAGGATTCAGCCCCCGTGCACCTTGAATATCTGTACAAAAGCAGGCGCTAAAGGAAAACATAAGAGATCCTCAGTAAGGAGGGTTCATCCTCTGGGGGCTGTGAGTGTCTAAACAAACTGTTATTGCTATCTTGCTAAGATACACGCTGAGACATTTCACTAATAAATGAAAATCCTCCATAATTGATTCCTGCTCTGGGGAAGGTGAATGTCGTGAAATATTATGCCACTCCTTCTCTGAGATGTTGATGTCAGGATTAGTGAAAACCTCAACCTGCTGTTGGTGCAACAAAAAGGCAGGCAAGCACCTAAGTCCTAAATAATTGCTTGGATATTTACTAAAATAAAACAAACCTTATGGTGGTACTTTAGAATAATTAAATGGATTCGACTCAGTAGGGTTCATCCTCTGGGGCCTATGAATGTCTGTACAAACTATCTTGTGGAGATGGTTCCTCAGACATTTCGAAAATTCAACCTCATGTTTGCACTTGTGGAAAAGTATGGTGTAATCACCTTAGTTTGTAAGGTTCATGCTCTGAGGATCACGATAGTCTGAACAGAATTCCAGGGCAATTCATCCAATAGCTGAGAATAGTTGACAGTCTGTGCCAAATTGGTAGACCAAACAACAACCTGACATTCTTTTTAGTCTCTCCACCAACTCGACTATTAACTAAATGGTGTCATTATTTCAACATTGTTAGACTAAATGCTTAATCAACAATCTGTTTTAACTGATTAAATGAAGTACTCACATTTATAAAACCCTGTAGGGAATAAATAAGAGTACTCTTACTCAGAGCTGAACCCAGACATTTACAGCGGTGCAGTAATAGCAGACCCGATAAATAGCAGGCTTTATTATCATATCCATACAATGATTCCTCTCTGGCGAGCGCACAGAGAAAATGCTTTATTCCGCAGATTTTGAGGATATGAGACGGAGATTACATAAGGTGGATTTAACATGCTTGATATTGAAAACTCCAGCATACTGTTTATTCCACGGATAAGACCCATGATATTATGAGTCTGTATCCATGTCAGCAAGAGCCGGTGAGTTTGAGGATAAACCTAGTGGGGAAGGAGAAGAATGAATAATGTGTTGAAAGGACCAGATCCCCTGTTGGGCTGTGCGTTAGAGCAACAATTTGCAGCAGGAGTAAACACATGACCTGATGCATAGCGATAAAGCAATAACAGTGAGAGCGTTCAAGCTGATGCAGAGTGTTTATGGCAGCGAACAAGGTCCCCTGTACCTTAGTAAGTGATCAAATTACTGGCTGGTACGTGCCCGCACCACCATCCATCATGTGCTGTGCCGAAAATCTCAAAACAAGCTCTTCCCTTCTCCTGACAGGAATCAAGATCTTTTGAAATCAAGACCAAATTTGCGTTACAAACAGCGAAGAACGGCAGGCTGTGACGGCTGCGCGTAAGCCGGTTATGTAAGTCTCATTATACAGTGCACTGCAAAAAAAGATGCACTCGTATCGATCCAGTTCTGGTCACGTGACTCTCTGTCTTTGGATGTGGAGCGGCGGATCCACAGGGAAAACGAGGGGAGGGAGACAGAGCTGTCGGAGGAGAAACAGGAAGAGAGTTAAAAAAAAAAATGGATTGAAGTGAGAGAGCGAGGGGATGGATGTTGATTGGATGAGATGGGGGGGGGGGCGGGGGGTGCAGCGCCTTTGCTGAGCAGCACATTTCTGAGAAGTCTGGAGTGGACAGAAACGAGAAAGAGTGAATTTTAAAAAGAGGGCTCAGAGGGGACACACCCATCCCTCCCTATCCCATCAGCCGCTGCTGTGATGGAGCTGATGACCTCATGATTCGTGGTCAGCCAATCAATAGTGAGCTAGTGCGATGAGGCGAAGTGGAGCTCTGCGTCTGTGACCCCCATTCACTGTTACTTCATTATCTATGCCAAATGGACTACCACGCACAGTTATGCTCTTGTGTCCGTGGGTGGGTGTGTATGTGTGTGTGGGTGTGTGTGGTGTGGTTGTGTCCAAGGCCTGTGAACTGAGATAAGTGGCTGTGCCATTGAAACATTCACTGTGTCACGATGCCTCACCCGTAAAGCCTTTTTGTTACAGATCAGTAGTTTAGGTATCCTGGTGGCTCAGCGGTGTGTCAGTGTATACACTGTGTAATCCACTGTAATGGCCTTTGTCGTGCCAAAACCATCCTTGTGCTATCTCACAAAAACAGAAGACTTAAAGTGATGTGTCTGTGTCAAGTGTTAAAATGGCTTTGCAAAGTTCAAATTTTTACACATTTGCGCTTCTTTACAATGTAAACTGTGTTGATTCTCTATCACTTGACCTTCCTTTTCTCGGGTTAAGTCGATTAACGCTCCCTTCTACGATGCTAAGAATGATTAAAATGCCAAAACAAACACGATGCAAGCCAATCCGTGAGCGGTGGCCAAGTGTGTGTTTCCATTTGATAGCACTGTTTGCTCTGCAGGCTCTGGTGAAAGGTTAACCAACACCTAATATGCAGGTCGTCCTGACATAGGGAAGATATTTATACGGTGCTTATTTTCTTCTTCACAGCAATCAGCAAAACGTTGACTAATGATATTCAGGAAGAAGGTGTTTATCACCGGCACGGTTTCACCTCTGCTAGTGAGCCTGTTTTTGGACTGTGTCGTTCATCCTTTTCTCGCTCGCATCAATAGATTTCCATCAGATTTGCAGATGATCAGACATTTCAGACACCTCAGAATAACAACCACTTTACCACATTAAGTAAATGTCTGTCGACAGGACTAATGGTGCAAATGCATAGTTTACTTAATTTAAATAACATGTAACAAGAAGTTGGGTTAACCTCAGTTGTTTAAAGAAAATAAACTGCTAAGTTTAAGGCGCACAGGTGTGACCGATGTAAATGTTAGGCGCACTTGACAGATTTTTGGGCCCTTTTGCGACTAACATAGTCACACTACTGGAGCACATCATTAATATACACCAGTAGGTTTATAGCTGATTTAACTCTAGTCAGTGTTATTTCACTGTTAACAAACAATACAATGTGTTATAAACCCTTTATGAAGCAGATGTAAAGGTCTATAAGCATCAAGTGCCACTTCAAATTTACAATTGCTTAGAATATGTTTATAAAGCATTTCATTTCATCCTGTTACCCACACCTAACCTTACTATTAACTCCAGTTTATTTTTAAATTGACCATGTATTAATGATGGTTATGATAAAGTGTTAAAAGTGAAATTTGGAGGTGATCCAACTCGGATTTTCTGGCATCGGATAATCCAAAATGTAACGTCTGCAACTTGATTGTAGGTAGATGCGCAAGAGATGACCACGGGCTGACGACCACCGTTAAGGAAGCTTACCATCTTATGTCTCAGATGCCTTTTTTTCATCCACAACCCAAAGACATTCAGGTTACGGTCAGAGAGGAGTGAAGAAACCAAGAAATATTCGCATTAAATGGGATAAATCAGGAAATTTTTTATCAATTATCGAAGTAGAAAATCAAGAAAAATAATGTGCTGATTTCACCTGTCTATGGTATCATCGGATGTAAAATACTTACTTAAAGGGGCATCGCGTAGTTTTGGAAAAGAAATTCAAAGTTAGAATTTTCATATTAAAAATATTAATGAGGTCATAATGCAAACCCAGAAATATTTATTTATATTTATTTCCATCACTGGATAAACAAGTTTGTCCTCAGAGGAACATAAGGTCCCCAGATCACTGTTTGAAGCTAGAGAGGTGGCAGGGTCTGCCACATATAAACTAAGTAAGACAGAGTGAAACTGTGTTGTCCTTTAAGGTCAGTTTGTTTTATTCAGTTTATTCAGTCATGAAAACAAAGAGTTTTTTTTTTTTTAATTTAATTTGTTTGGGCATAAAAAAAAAACAGTCAATGAAGATCTTTCTCTTCTGATGAAAATGTCTTCCCAAAAACAACATCTTGATCCTTTAATGTATCAACACACTAAGCTAACAACTGCACATGTTAGAGCTAAAATATCAGATGCACATGTGCACGTGTCCTCTCCCACACACACAAACACACTCAGGAACACTTATAGCCACAGACTATCTATATGCATTCACTTAATCAGAACTCACCTCTCCACACAGGAACACCTCACACACACACACACACACACACACAAGACAAATGCATACAGTGAGAGTTCATGTGGTGTGTGCTGCTCTGCTAGTGTGTCAGCAGTGAGTACTGACTAAATAAGGCAAGGCATCAGTTGGCTTATCAGCACCAGCCAGGAATATATACCCGTCCCACCACTGATATAGCAGCCCGCCATCTCACTCACACTATCATCTCTCCTAAATGTCTACGTGTGTGTGTGTGTGTGTGTGTGTGTGTGTGTGTGTGTGTGTTCATATAAATGGGAGGAAGAGATTTTAAGAGAATGGGAGATACTGTCTGTTTGGATGTGAGAGATGAGATAAGGTTTGGCATCATTTGGCAGGAGAACAGAGAGAGTGTGTTTGGTCTGTGTGTGTGTGTGTGTGGCGGGGGGTGTGTTTGTGTCCAGGGGTGTTTGTTTATCACCTGCTGTGTGATGACCTCAGCCACTCACCACCTGCCCTTTTTGGAGAGAGTTATAGATCAGCCTGTGTTTCAATATGTGAGCAAAATAATCCCAAGCCGCGGTACATCACGTAAGGTTCCGTCTTGGCCGTCCTCGACGGCGCTGACTTTCTTCTGCCCCAAATATGGCCAGAAGTGGAACTGGGTTACTTATTTTTTCGATGTGTGGGCATGTGTGTGTTTTGATCCTGGTGCCACCTCTTATGAAGTTTTTTTATGAAGTGGCGCCACACACTTATAAGCGGTATCTCAAGTTTGCCCCTTTATGAAGTGACAAAATGTACAGTAGCAATGAGGCACGAAGCGTACAGTAACTAACGGCGGGAAGGCCTGCCAGCCGTCTGAATCACAAGTCTGGCCACGTCACACAGTATATTTATCCCCCCCGACGTGCCTCATATTTATGGTGATGCGATGGTGTAAGGTAACACAACATTTATTGCTGACAGAATCAAACGCAGACACACACACACACACACACACACACACACATCAAGTAACTGGCCTCATATTATCTGAGTAGAATTAATGACCGGAGAGATTGACATCTTCTACGTACGAAAGAGCTATAAATAAAGCAGCTGATGCAATGGCACATGCATCATGGGTTAGTCGAGCAGTTTCCAAACGACCCACAGCACAACCAAATTACAGCGTGTAATGTAATCTTATTCTGTCCTTAAACCGTGTTATCATCATAAACAGTCATAGTTGGCAGCCTTGAAGGTGCACTGTGTAGTGTTTTAATGCCTAAACAAAAGAAATATACAAAATCTCTTCTTCTGAAATTTAGATGCCCTTATGGTAAATAAAACATGATAACCTTTCCCTAACAGTGGTTCGGTCTGCGAGAAAATATGATAAGGGGCCCCTCTTGTGTGAAAATGTGAAGCGTCTGTATATACCTGTCAAACTAATGACATTCCCATCATATTCTCATCACTGCAGACATAAATAAGTAGCTCAGGACACTCCAGGGTAAAGGAATTGACTTAGTGACTTTGTATTTGCATTAGCTAGTGCGTTTCTAGGTTGTTCCATTCTTTTTGGTTGAAAAGCTCATTAAAAGTCAAAGCAAGGCCTCAAGAACCGCAACGAACGGGTTTCACTCTGATGGAAAAGCCTCCTCAGTGAATTCCATTGACTGCTGCTGCTGCTGACAGCCGCTATGATTCTACATACCTCACCTCAGGGATGACGTAGATCGGAGTTGGAGAAGCACTAAACGGACCACGTGTTCTGCTTCACAGTCACACCTCATGAAAGCTTTGTTCCTGGGGGAGCAGAGGAGAGTAGCCCGTGCGAGAGCGGCTGTGTGTGAATGTGAGCGGGGCGCTGGGCTGTGTCGACAGCGGCGGTGATAGGATTGGGTTTCACCAGCATGCCATTACGCTGTGTGGCTGTGGTTTGTAATCTCCCTGAGAATGGCACATATTTCTGCAGCCCCTCAAGAACGACCGGGATGAGTCAGACAGGCAGGCGGGCGGAGGAGAGAGTCATGTGGAGTCCAAGGCTGGTACAAAGAGGTTACCTCTTGTAGTGGCTCACCTGCAGTCATTAAAGATGCATAAGTACGCCCTGTACTGGTTTCCTCTGTTTCCTCTACAGTCTCTCCCTGGTTTTGTTTGTGAGGAATTTCCTACAAGAGCACACTCTCTCCTTTATGAAACAGCGGGCGTGATGCGCTGCTTCTTTCTCATGGCATATCTTCTTGTCTCCGTGTTAACTGTGCATGGAACAGGGTTAATGATAGTAAGGGTCAGTGGAGTGTGTTCAGTATTGAGCAATTTGAGATGTAGAGCAATAATGAGCGCAACAGTGCAGCTCGATCCTGAAGGATTTCCCTCCGTGTGTGTGTGTGTGTGTGTGTTATCCTCCTGAGAATTTCCCATGACGTGACAGGATATAATGTAAAAATCCCCCAAATGTCAGTGTGCCATCGTATGTAAGTCCATGCACCTGCTCGAGAGCTTTTTACATTACTTTACAGCGGCACGGTACATATGCCAGCTTTCAAACACACAGCCTCCTAGCAAGGAGACTCCAGATAAAAAAAGTCAGGCCTATAACAATTACACTGTAATTGAGTTGTGGGGGACTTACTGCCCAAAACTCTGTGCTTGGTCTGTTCCAGAGACGCCACCACTGATAGGGAATAAACCTGTTAACTCCTCAAAGGCAACAGCACGCAGACTGTGACTGTGGCAGTGTCTATAAATAGATATGCACTGGAGAGGCAGAGCATTCCTCAAATCAAAATGTACCACTCTGGGATTCAGGTTGTGTAATTTGTCTTGGCAGTTTCATACTTGATGAATCATTATAAGAAGTTAAAGAGCTAAACTCTTAAACTCTAAAAGGTGTAAGAATTGGCCACAAGTCAGTAATGCGTTTCACCTGAGTAACTGCTGTAGCTGCCCTCTGCTAGTTAGCTCCGTTAGCCATGCAGCTAGTGGTTCGGGGGCGTTAGTTTCTGAAAAAAGAAATGAATCACAATTATGATTTAACTGACTAATTTCGCTCGACTGGTTGTCTATTAGTTGCAGCAGAAATTAAGACAAAGTGAATTGTCTGGAAATTCAATAAGGAGAGCATATTAGAGTGTGGCTCAGGCCGCATCTCTGTCCAAACCCGACCGGTGCTGAGTGAATAGCAACCGAGCCTGAGCCGTACTCCACACGCGTTTTGTTTTTATCCCTGCGAACCGGGTTCGCGCCATACGCAGTTAATGTGAGCTGAAGTACTGAATCTGAGTTTGTGTTACCCTGTCAGACGCACAGAGCCCTGTGTGACTATTGGCTAACATTGTATACATATAATACCTACATCAATAGATGTAAAGTATCAATAATCAATAGCTGTAATATCTTCAATATCATATTTAGCCACAATGAGTCTGTTTGTGTTCGTGTCGCCTGAAGCAGTTCTCCGAATCTGCCTCTTTTTTTTTTTTTTTTGTACCTGCTCCCACAGCCTTGTGTCTTTGACCTCTGGATACTAATGTGCCCCGCTAAATCTGTTCACCCACTCTGATTGGCTAGCTAGGCCGCTCTCCCCTCCAGATGTTCACGGATTGGATTATGGAATTATCACTTCTCTTGTTGAGTCACAGTATTGCTTTTCCGCCACAGAAATCCTTTGTGAAGCATGCAACCGCGCTTGTAATCACACGCATGGATGATGCTGGACCGTATGTGAGGTCCTGATGCATTTTTTTTTTTCTTTAGGGTAGTGAGACATTATTGCATAAAAGGTTTTCTTCTGCTCAGTCAATGAAACAGCCATCAAGGATAAATTGTACAAAGAATTGCATCACAATTTTTTCAGCTGTGGGCAGATGTAACCTAATGCCCCTTCTGGCTCTGGGCTGAAGAGGAAATTGATGGTTTGTGTGTATATGATTGTGTGTGTGTGTGTGTGTGTGTGTGCGTGCGTGTGTGTGTGTGCGCGCAGACAGTCGGGTGAATGGTGGCAGGAGATTGGAATAGAGAGAGAGAGCACAGACCATAATTAAAACGATTCCTTAAGCTCAAGTGGTTGCCAGGCAATGTGACCTTTACTCGCGCAGGTTCAGCTTCGGATGTTGAGCCTCGTAGTTAAATGAGACACACGCTGAGCGCAACGTTATGCCCATACAGTTGGCTGTAGTGTGTTCATTTGCAAATTCATTAATACACGGCAGATGCCTGGTTGGACAGCTTGCTCAAGTGTCTGTGGTGGTTGTCATGGTTACTGCCTCGCCGCCGTCATCACCGTGTCAGCCATTTGTTGATTTTTTTTTCTTTTTTCTTTTACGAAGTAGTAGAGTGAGGAGGCGTTGTGAGTTTGACATTGTGTTTATTCATCCTTTAAGGCTCGCTCGCCGTGTCTGGTTTCCAGTTGGAGGTTTACAAAAAGATTTATAGACTGTTATCGCAGAGACGAGTCACCTCAGCGTGTCCTCCATTCACACCGTCTCCCTGATCCCCAGCAGGCCTCATTATAATACGGCAGTCTCACTAATGGTCCTTTTCAACTTCTCATGCAGATTTGATGCGTGTGCGTGGGTAAATTAGAGTTGACAGTCATTTGCATGAGAGGTAGCTCATTTATCATGCTTTTGCATGTGTGTGTTTGTGTGCGTGTGTGTTTGCATGTGTGTATGCTGTCTAAATGTTTGCATAGTCATGTGACAACCTGTCTTGATTTGCATCAGTGGGCCTCCGGTGTGCAGCACAAACACCCAGGCTGGGTTGCTGATATTGTCAACGTTTTGACTCCCCTGGGTGTCAGACTGACCTCGCAGTCCTGAGAATCACACCGTGAGTTCAGAATATTGATTCAAAAAAGTATTTTCACCAACGTAAAGGTGGCTGTCGATGCAGCATGAAGACTTAAAGTTGCTCGGTTTGTTAGTTTCACCATTTTAGTTTAGCATTGTCCAGTTGCATATACAACCAGAACTGTGGTGATACAAAGCTGATTTAAAACCAACAAAGTTCCTGTTTAAGTGATGTTTTTTTTATGAATTAGTTTTCAGCATTTTAGCACTGAAACAAAAACTCAGAGCATCAGTCCAACAGAAAAAGAATCAACAACAATTCTGATAATCACTAAATAGTTGGTCAAAATATTCCTCTCTGTGGGATATCTTTTTGAAACTTGATATGTGTGCGCTCTGGCAAATGTTGTCTCTGTCTCCCGATACCAAATCCCACTCCTTAACTGCACGTACCGGCTACCTCACCGCTAAGTGAGGTCAGGGGAATGCTTTGGTGCTCAAAAACTGAGTCAGCAGCCTGCCATGATTCAATTTAGCCGATCGATACGGAAGATACACTGAATTTTATTAAGGCACTGACAAAGACACTGTTTGACGTGGATCAGACGTACCCGATCCATTTAAAACAGATCTGGAAAGCCTAAAACGTTTATAGATTAAACAGTTGCGCAAGAAATCAGAGAAACGATCAACAATGAAAAGGAAAGACGCAACCCTACTTTATTTTTCTCGCCAGTCATCATTTTTAAAGTCCTATCCTTGGATTTGGGGCTAATCCACAAAGGTTCAGTACTTTGACCTGTGAACTTCGTACTACTCAGTGACGCTCTGCGCTTCTGTGAACTATGAACTTTAGCTGGTGATCTTAACGGCTGAATATTATGTAAATTTCTTATTTGGGTTATATGTCAGTTAAATCCATTGTAAATAGAACAAATAGGAGCAGTTTTCTTTATTTATTTAAAGAGTTTGGCTCAGACAGGATTAAGATTCGAACTGTGCATTGGCCTGATTGACGGGTGTCTCAGCTTTAATAGTCGCTGTTTCCCCTCATCCCTCCGAGCTTCAAAACGTCAGCCATGTTTTTCTGTAGCGTGCGGCGTGGCCCCCTCCCCCTTTGTGTCATTAGCTGTATCAGCTGTGGCCATGTTTCATGTGCAGTGTTGACACAAAGTGCACAGAGCGGAGGTCTGAATCCCTGCCGCTGCCCTTCACCAAAAACCAGAGGGATCATCTCAGCGAGGGATTCTGTGTCACTCCCTCAACAGACTCACATCAGCAGTCAGAGGAGAAGATATCGGGCCGAACATGAACCACATAACCAAGTGCACTTACATTTCAAGAGTATTTATTATAACACAGCAATTCAGTAGTTTTGTACACACACACACACAATCCTGACGCACAAACCTTACCTGCAACCATGTGTTTTTGGACAAAGGCCAGGTGAAGTCTCAGCGGAGGGTTCAGGACAGAGATCCAAAGTAGAGAGCACCAGTGGGAGATTAGGTCTGTTTGTAATCCACAGCCAAAAATGTTAGTGGAGTTTAGGGATTTCTTTTTTTCCTTGTTTAATCAAAAACTGATTTGACTCATTCTTCTTCCCAGAAATGAAGTCTGTTCTGGGGCTTGATTTCAATCTGTCTCTACCTGCCTGTTAGAGCGAGTGGCCTCAGCTTGATTAGTGCTCGGGGGCAGGGTAAACAAAAATGGTAAATTCTGACTTTTAAAATCATGAAGGTACAGATCATAATTTACTCCAAGGCATTAAATGGTGTTATAGTTTGTTTTTGCCAAATTTCTGAAAGCCAAACACATAAGTACAAACCCTTTATTGACTGCATTACTTAAAGGATAAGTTCAACACAGAATAAAAATTCAGGTATTAGCTACTCATCCCAATGATGATATTATTTATTTACACCCTTTTCAAAGCTGGAATCTTCACTGTAGCCGCTACACTAAAAGCAGTAGCACCCACACCATCTGAAGCGGGTGCACAAGCTTGACCATGCATTGATGAAAATAAAGTCCTGTCAAATCAGTGTGAGGTCCTCCAGAGTCTTGGTTTCAACACTGCCTGAGCCGTATGGAGCCATTCTAATCCTTATCTTTTGGTGTTTACGGTGTTTTTTTTTGTTTTGTTTTGTTGGCGACAAGTTAGTTCCAGAACGTAACTACCTGTAAAACAATAACTTACAATAACTTAACAGCTAAAACAAATTAGATTAGCTTAGCTTGAGAGTTAAGCTAACTGTTTGCTTCTGCCTCCAGTCTTTATTGGCTGCTAAACTAAGCTAACAACCTGCTGGCTGTACCTTTATGTTTAGCAAACAAACATGCTAGTGATATCAAACGTCTTACCTAAGATAACACTCAGCATAAAACAAATATGGGTGTGTTACCCAGACAGCATCTGTTCCTTAAAGCTGTCTCATACAGTGCCATGCATTGGGTTTTCCTTCAGGGCTTCTCTAGATAGAAGCTAATGATCAGCCTGTCTTTGTCCTTTTCTTCTGCAGTCTGACAGGCCTTTTCATCACCTGACAGTCATATTCTTTCCTGCTCATTGTCCCGTTTCCCTATACCCTTCCTTAATCTGTCACCTTTCGACCACCTACGGTATTTTTCAGATTGCCGCTTCAAGTGTCTGTGGCTATCACTCTGTTGTTATTCTGCTGCAGTGCTCTGTGTACTTGTGTTTGCATGAAATGTTGAGTTAAGTGGAACAAACCTTGTAAGCTTGTAAAGAAAAACATTCAGATTCCTTTTTCAGATAGCGTATTATTTTTGCCGGGTCAGTCATAAGACTGGGGAAAATTCAATAAGCCTAATTGATCTGATAGATGCTGTTTTTCTATTTTGAGCAAGCACGTCCCAACCCGACTTTTAACGAGAAGAGTAACACGGAGACGGAGAAAGAAGAGGACTGAGCCCAGAGCTCCCAGTCTGCCAAATCAGCCGCAATGTTCCTGAGCTGGAAGGCTTCACTTACAGTACATAGCCTTGCCCAAATATTCTCATTATGCACCACGATCTATCTCTTCAGGATAAAGTTAGCTTATCTCATAATAACAGCCACTCCGTCTCCCGTTTAAAGCCTCATTTGCTGTAGCCATTGTCCCCCCCCATCGTGCACTGCAGCCCCTGGTAATGTGAGCCCAGACCTCATCCCAAGAATAATTCCTGAATAATTTCAGAGTCGGTTTTAGCAAACCACTAATGGTGTTAGTCATGCTCGAGTAATCCTGAATTAGCACCAGCCGGGAATTCAATAGTGGGCCTGCACGGATATAAGAGATATGTGCAGGGCAAGCTAAGTGCTAATTTGTGCAGACTTTCTGTGATGTTTTGTGCTGCTCCTTTGGACCTGGGGACTGTTAGGGCAAGACACAGGGCGGTAATTGCTGTTGATGTATAACATCCTTTCATGCTCAGATTCCGGCATCGCATCCTAAAAAGAAGCATGGTCTTGAAATGCCACTCTTGCTGCATGGCAGTAGTTTTTTTGTCATGGTCGTGGGCGACGGAAGAGAGTCTAAAGGAAGACCGTCAAGTGCTGACGTTTAGCACGGACAAGGTCAAGACTTCATCTTCTATCTTATTATATACCGTACCAGTCAGCATTCCAGTTACCAGGCTTGGACTGGCGGGGAGGGGGAACGGTTCAGTGTGATGGAGAGGAGGAAGATGCGGAAAAAGGGGAAGGGGAGGGGGCGGCACGTTGGAGGAAGCAAAGGCGGGGTGGAGGGGACCGAGAGACGAGGGGGCACAGATCTGTGTCAGCATATGTGAGGGAGATTCCTCAAATAGGCCATAGCCCGGGGAGTGATGGACTGAAGCTTCACTCAGGGGAATGAGCACACACGACTCGCTATCACACACACATAATACAGGCACGCGCATACAGTATGCCGTGGGAGGCGAAGGTATGACCAACCTTAAGGGAAGATGCACCGCGGTGCATGGGAGCGGGGGTTTGAAATTTAACCCTCCGGTAAAATTAGAGGGGGCAGAGATGCATACCTCAGCGGTTCTAAATACCCAGGAGGCTTTAGAGGGGCAATCTGTCTCATTCTCTGTCTCGCTCTCTCCAGTTCTGTCTCCCTCTTTTTCATTTCCATACATTTTTTCTCTTGATGTGCGTTTCTCGCCCTCACCCTCCATCTCACACACACACACACACACACACACACACACACATACACAGACATTCCGCGGCGAGCGAGCATCCGCCGCGCTGCTTGCCAAACTGACTCAACACTTTTCACACAATTCATTTGTCACAGTAATGAAACAACCTCGGACCGCCATCAATATCATCTCTCAAGTGGCGCCTCAGTCCAAAAGAAAATTGCTTCAGAAGTCTTTGCTCCTTTCTACACTTCATCCGAACGCCTGGCAAACTGTTGTGTTGTATGTTTGCTCGTGAGATATTTGCATTCATGCCAGCAGGTGCTTTTATGGATTCAAATGCCTTGATTTGCTTGGACACAGCCTCAGCGCTCGACTAGACAGGAGCGCATGCAGAGCGCCGAACGAGACGTGAACAGGTGTTGCTTTATATTCAGAGGCAGATCGGCCTCAAGTAGGGAGGCTGCAGACTGTCTGACGAGTTATGGAACTTAAAACTTTTTCAAAGGTCAATCGTGAGCTTGCATATTTTTGACTTCAACAGCTAAGTCACCAGATATTTGCCGGAGAAGCAAATAAAACAAAGTGAATATTGCCCTTACATTTGCCAAGTGTTCGCGGACACAAACCCAAATGAATTCTGTTATTTGATATTGCTTTGTTTCTGCATTTGCAGTAAAAACCAGAGGTGGGGTTGCTAGCTAACATTGAAGATACCAGCAGACACATGAATGTACGCAGCTTCACTGACTGCCCCGTAGCTCTCGACGGCGAGTGTGCCGTGTTACATGAGCTCTCTTTAGATTTTTAGCCAAATAAACACACAAGTAAGCAACTCTGCTAAATACCAAAAAGCCAAAATAGCCGTCACAAACATTCCTCAGTCAGGACGGTCTACCCAGCTTACTCCTTCAGTTACTGCTCACTGCTGTGGGTGTGTGCTTTGTGCGAAAGTTTCAGCGTTAGCCATCAGGGGCTGTGTGCTTTGTGCTAACAGGTTAAATAGCTGCTGAACAAAAGTCCGTCTCTGCTTTATCTTAGTTATCAACCCTTTACTTTTAAGAGAATATGTCAGTTTTTGTGTATATAGACTGTTGCGCATGATGATGGATGACCTTGAAATGCGCTGAAAAATTTAGCCGCTTTGAAAGTCAGTGCATTGTGGAAGGTTTTTGTGTCAAAGCATCAAAAAGATTGAACGTACCGATGCCACAGAGAAAGCCAACCAACCCTACCGTCTCTCCGCTCCGCATGCCAATGTCTCCTCGCCCTCCATTTCGCTCTCGTCTCATACCACTGCTCTATCGCACTCCCATCGTTCTCTGCCTGTCACCTCCCGCCACCAGACATCCTGTCTGCGTCGCTTCCTGTGTCTGCACCGTGACTTTATGCCAACTCAACCTACAGGGAACTGTTAAAGTCCTTAGGATATGTCATGGGCACGCTGTATTCGTTTGTGACACATTCTTGCCTCCTTTCACTCGGCTGCACATTTCACACTTTTCAGAAATAGACGCGTGTATGTCCTTGTGGCAGCATGTGCGGCAAGTGGATGTGGACGGTGTATATGTCAGTGGCGTGGTCTTACTGGAATGCTTTAATGTCGGTTTTTTAACAGTGAAGCGCTTTTACCTCAGACCATAAAGCTGCAGACCAGTCGCATTCCTACGTGTTAACAAAGCTTTGTGTGTCTGTGTACTGTTAAAAATGTCTTGAATCAGAATTTGTATCTGCAGCTGCTCAGTGGTTTCCAGAGGCTGTGCTGGCTGTAAAGAGTGCGTCTTCTGTCTGTTGGTGATGCGGGGACTTATTTCTGGAGAGGAAACAGTCCGTCCCCCCCTGCCAGCATATGGCTCCTCATGCATTTTAATATCTGACTGTCCCCAGCCCCGTCAAAAACAGGACAGTCCAGAGTCCAAGGACAGAGAAGTAGTCTGAAATAGAGACATCTGTCCGTTGGGGTCACTCCTGACAGAGAGACAGAGCGAGGGAGGGGTGGAGAGGAGGGGAAGGATGAAGGGATGCGGCGTCGATGGAGCGATGAGGAAGGATCGAGAAAAAAACAGGAGCATTGATTGAAAGGGAGAATGGTGGAGGGGAAGAAGACGGATGAGTGGGGTTAAGCAGGGCACAAGGCACAGCTGTCAATACTTGCAGTGATACTTGGACAGCCCATCTGGATCCTCGCGGTCCGCAGTGCACTGTCATGTGTTGTGTCAGGCCTCCACACACACTTTTCTGTTCGTACAGTAAGTGCACCCGCTGGCTTTAGCTGATGCATTTCATATTGTTGCATAATTAGGTCTTGTTTTGAAGGGAGTCTGGTGGGAGCGAAAGGATGGAAAACATCCTCCTTCGCCACTGCTCGCGCGTCTCTCTGTATCTGGTTTTTTTTTTCGCACGTGTACATGTACAGTGTCTTTCGGTAGAGTTTTCAAGGGATTTGTTAAGCAGGTCACCCCCCGGCCTCTGTCTGTCTAACCCTAGTATGCTCCCATAATACCTCTCAGTGCTAATGCTAAGCTCACATTGATCCCAAAACGTATTACTCTTCTGCCTTTTGGTTTCGGAAACATCAGCAGTGGATGCGGACGCAAGGTTTTCCTCACACCGGTGTCCTGTTGTCATTAAAGGATCAGAGGTTGTTGTCATTAAAAGATCAGAGGCCTGGAAAATACCTCGGGTTGTATTGTGTTATTTTCTTAATTTATGTATTAATATCCTTCCTCAGTCAGATCAGGAGAATGTTTTGCCGTTGACTGGGACTGCTTTTAAACCTAAGCCTTTACTACACCAGCTGCTTTTTATACATGATATGATATGATCATATGTGTGTGTGTGTGCGTGTGTGTGTGTGTGTGTGTGTGTGTGCACGCGCCTTTTGGACTCTGCTTCCCTGCGCAGTGCTCCAGACTGGATTAAGGTCTTGCTTGGTTGTGGCTGCGCTCCATTTGGAAAATCAGGATTTGGATTTGAGATAGAAGCACAAGGGGAGGCGTTATGTCATCCCCAAGAGGGACGGGCTGAGCGATACAGCTCAAAGATGAGGAGAAAGAGGGAGAAAAAAGAAAGGGGTGGAGAGTCAGAGAGAGGAACAAGAAAGAGGAAAAAGATTCTGGAAAGGAAGCTGTTGTGTCGATGACCAACACCTTCGAGTTATCATGGAAAAAAACATAAAGTGTTTGTTTGTGGTTTTCTGTTTATCTCGCGGTTTCTTTACCTTTGGTCTCTGTTTGTGTTTTTACAGAACGGCCCATGCCAGGACAAAAAGCGAGGCCGCAGAGCAGGCCGCCATCTCCGCTGTACACGACTCGGAAATTGCCAGGGCTGTTGCTAGAGAGCTCTCCCCCAACTTCTACCAACCAGGTAACCTTTAACAACAAGCCTTCATACACAACACGTCTGATACTTTAAAGCGCCTGCCTGGTGGCAAACTGTGGGCGTCTTGGCAGAAACATAGTTTGACTTTAGGTGCACTGCGGGGTCAGGGAGGTCAAATGTCAAATCAATTACTATTTTTACATGCACACTGATGTTTCACTGGTACAAGTCTGAATTTTCTGTTTGGATATTATGAATTAGCATTTTCTAAAGAGACATGTAGGACATTGCAGAATTTTTCAGGTTCAACATGTATGCAGCACATTCGGAATATAACCCTCAGTTTTCACCGCAGTTTGCTACACGCAGCTCTGTTTGCTCTGTGTGTTGCCGAGCCAACCCTTTTGCAAGACTGGTGTAGAGAGTACATCGTGAGAAATTGGCCCATTTCTGGTCAGAAGAAGAAACAGACATACTTTATGAAAGACACGGCAGGATATCAAAAGGTTTTTGGATATGCGCAAAGGTTTAAACATCAACGTTCTCACAAAGAGTGTGGAGGGAATAAAAGAAAGAATCCAACAGTCTTCTGGTAATAAGTTTATTCATCCTTTATTGAGATGGATGTTTCATAAATTCTAAAAAACACTGACAGTGCATGAACTTCAATAGTTCCTATTCTGTAAAATCTTACTAAATTATTTTACTTACTTTTGACCTCAAATTTACTTTTTTAATAAAGTAGACTAATTATATAAATTGTATCATTTTAGATGGTACATCTGAAATATAAAAGTCTACTTGATAATTCTGAGGTAATTGGCTTTCGGACATTTACTAAGTAAGAAAACTTCAACATCAACTTTTGGAATATACAGTGTTCCAGAGAGCATCTTCATCACAGTTTATTTGACCTTTCTGAGGCACCCTGGACTTTTTCTCTCTTTAAAAAGAAAATTGCATTTTGATGCAAACAAGCAAAATGGCACAAACCGATCCAGCCGTTTCTCCTTGTCATATTTTGATGTGATAAATGGCATGTTGGGGCATAAATGTTCACTGCTGCATGTAAACAGGAATAGTCATTTATATTAGCCATGTTAATGGCTTAGCAGAAATATCATCTTGTCTTATCAATGTCACATCAGTGCACTTGATGACATACAGTACATTTTAAACATGACTGGCCAAGTGTTGAAGAGGAAGAGTGCTGCAGGGGGGCTTAAACACATGAGCAGTCCATCCTCAACAGCGGGACATCAACCCAGCCAAGCTATTCTAAAATCCCCCCTCACCTCCACGATCCCCTTTTTAGCGCCACAATCCTCCAGCATTCAGACCATGTTTTTCGGAACTGGGTAACTGCTGAGGTTGGTTACTTTGTATGAATAATGATGTTTGCACAGTTTCAGAGTTGTTTACACAGGCTGTGTCAGAGTCACTAATGAGCTTGTTTTGGGTGCACAAAAAGCACAGGGCTGGATGTTCCAGGACTGTAATCGAAGACTAGTGGTATTGAGGATGACTTCTAACACCACAATGGAGGGCTGTGTTTGTGCTTAGACAAAGCGGAGCCTGCTTGAAGCAGGGTACTGTATTCTGGATGGAAGCCTTGTCTTTGCTCTCAGAGGCCCGTGTTTCACTGCTCGGAGTAAACTCTGCCAAAAAGAATGAGAAAAACAAAATGGTTTCTTCTTCTTTTCTTCTGGCATTTTTTATTTGTTTATTTGTTTTTTCAGAATGTAGATCATGTCAACCTTGTGCTTGAGTGGTGCTCAAGAACACCTACTGCTACCAATACCGAGCGGTTCTCATCTTTCCTCTGCCTGGGGGTTTAAGAGGCACACTGCCATACTATACAGCAGCATGCAGCGTAGGGTGTCGACTCAACTCTGTTTAGTTCATTTACAAGGTAAGCTGAGTTTTACAGGGCTATGCAGGACACATAATACTACATAAATAGTGAGGGGTACAAATCCTTATTTGTCAAAGGGCTCATGATGCACATGGGTTCAGGGGTGGGCACAAGGGCACGAAGAGGGCAGCGTCACAAAAAAATTAATCAAAATGGAGTTTTTAAATTAGCATTGCCGCATTTCTTCACTTCTTGGTTAATTGTGAGATCTTCCTCTGAGAGCAGATTTAGATCAAGTTTTTAATCTTTGCAGCAATTAAGCAAGCATTCAGCACACTTACAGAACAAGCATCTATTGGCAAATACTAAATGATGCATTGTCATATGTTAAAAAGATACATTTTTAAAGGTGCAGTATATAAGAATTAGCCACCTGTTGAATTCATACTCTAAACAAATAGGGAGTAACATATCACCCAGCTGACCGGCAATTGCCGCTAACTGTAGCTGCAAGAAGCTAGTTAGCTCAGTTAGCCTTGTAGCTAACAGTATGGTCAGTGAGATCGGCGCAGCAGGAGAGCGTTGGACCTGGATGGGTTAGCCAGGTAGCATGCTAATGTCAGTACTGTCAAAACTGTCATTTCTTCCCACTCTGTAGATAATTTTAGTTATTGTCTTATGTTTTCAACTACACCTTTATATGTTAGAACACATGCTATTATATAAGTCATGTTGCCTTAAGAATATTTAACAAATATATTTTGATAACATATTCTATATTTTTTCAGAAAATGATGTCTCAGCAAACTAAATAAAAAAACTCTTTGTTTTCATGACTGAATAAATTGAATAAACAAACTGACCATAAAACACAATTTCATACTTGTTTTTACTTCGTTTATATTTGGCGGACCCTGCCACCTTTCTAGCTTCCAACAGGGTTTGAATTTATTCTCCAAAATCTACATGGTGCCCCTTTAAGATGACACTAATTTGAAACAAGTGTGTGTCAATTCTATTACAAGTAGCATATTCAGAAGTGCTATGTCATACTTTTTCTGTTTATTTTTATTTATAGTGTAAGATCTATACCACCCCGCCTCTCTCACTGCGTGTCATATATTTAGGCCTATGAGCTGGCCGACCTTGGGCCCTTGCCAAAAGGCGCCACAAAATAGTGGGTGACAAATAGATTGACAATGGGACCCATTCAAGCATGTCCCTCCACTAAGCCACAGAAATGGCCAGCCCGGGCCAGAGACATCCTGCGGCTTGTTTGTGTTGTGGAAAACAGCGGTCATCCTTGGCAGGCCGGGTGATCTCCTGGTTCGCAAGTCTGTATGCGGAGAGTGTCCTTGCCTTATAAGTCAGATCATGAATGAGAAAGTGGACGATGTTGTCATAATGTGCAGCGCAGGGCGACATCTGAGCCGCTGCGTTTAGACGTCGGGTTGCGTAAGCGTGTCTGGTAAGCCCAGACAGGCCACCTGCATATAGCCAGAACCCATTTTCAATTGATTCAGTTTAATTCTACTTAATGAAAGTCGTCTCGTAGCAGTTTGAGTAATCAGGACTTGTCTAATGAAGGTGTGTTGCTGGTTCAAGCAGGTTATTTGATGTTTGAGGGTAAACACGTTCCCGTATTTTCACTTCTCTCACAAAATGACCACCATACTTTAAAGAACTATACCAAGTGGGTGAGGAATCCAGATCACCATTTCTATCCCAGCGTTACAGAGGGACAGTTTTGCTCAATCTGACTATCTACAGCATTTACAAGAACTTGTGTAACTTTCCCAAACTAATCTGCTTTGCTTCCTCAACGTCTACCTCTACTGTGGAAATATTCTCACTTCCCTCTGTCCGTCAGCTTCCAGTAACTCCTCTAGGGTAACAACCAGGGGTCTAAACCCCTTGTTGTTTGTAATTGGCATGTCAGACTCATAGCAGATTATCACCCAGATTGGGAGTGTGTACTTCAAAAGGGAAGAGAGGGTCACAGGGAACAGGACCCTGACCTTTATTATTGGTTCACATACAGCACCCTGGAGGGGGAGCAGCAAGGGTTAGCTGGGCGTGGCCTGTGTCGTGACGTTAATTGGGCTATATTTGGTGCTCACTGGGGTCTAATGGAGACATAGCTGAAATCCTTATGCACTGAGAGGGAGCTCGGCCCTGCACTCGCCCCTCTCAAGGGCTGACGCAGAGCAGCTGTCCCTTCCTTCAGCCGGTCACTGAGGGTGGGGAGTGTGGGGAGGGTTGGAGGTTGGGAGGCCCCCAGCAGGGATCCCTCTCCGCCCTGTTTGACCCAGTCAAGGTACACTTGGGCCAGGTGGAACCATAAAAGCCAGGACCTGTCAGGGCTGAGAACCGGACATGAGCAGGTGTTGCTTTATATTCATGGCAGCAGGTGTCGTGGAGTAAGTTTCAAGACAGTAGTTCAGCTTAAGTTTAAAGTCATGCAGCAACTTGAGACTTTCAAGGATACAGCATATCAAGTATTTCAAAATACAACTGATCCGACCTTTTTCCCAACAAACGCTGAAAACCTTTTATTATATATCCCATTTGTTGAAATTGTAGTCACCAAGTAATGCTTATTACTGTGACAGCAATTGACAGTTCATTACTGTGAGGGCAGCTCCTCCAATTTAACACATTAAAGTGAGATGACAGATCTCAGTATTATTATGTGAAAAAAGTCGTTTTAAGCCTTTTGTGGCTCCAGAGGAAGCTGTATGTAATCTGATCAATTTCCCTCCAGTGACGTTCCTCCGTGGCTATGTTGCATTGTGGGTAAGGTTTTGAAAAGCAGTCTCTGGACTGGCGGACAGTTTAAAAACAAGTGATCATAATCCAGACAGCACAACCAGAGCTGTTAATGATAGAGGTGAAGCTCAAGTGCACTCCTGAATTTGGGAATTAAAATTGATCTGAGTTGTATTCTGATTTGTCAAATGTAAAGTTTGTGTCTAAGTCTGTAGTATTGGTTGTAGCTTCCTTCTCTAGTTTTGGTGTGTTTCATTCAGTATCCTCCAGCATGACGAGTGTCTCCATCAAACACACGTCATTTCACATGAACACGAGACCCTCCATGTTCCGCTTTGTTGTGCAGCAAATTACCAACAAAGCACCGGATGACACTGATTACACTCAACCAGTAGCCACAGACAATGGAGTACACTTTATTTGCATGTGTTCGGTGCAAATGGAAGTGTGGAAGAGAGAGAGAGAGAGAGAGAGAGAGAGAGAGAGAGAGAGAGAGAGAGAGAGAGAGAGAATGTGTCTATGTAACAGTAGTGGAAGTAATCCAAACAATGACAGCTCCCCCTGCCCATCTGCCAGTGTGAGTAGGAGGAAGAAAGAGACAATCTAAAACGCTACAAATTGAGTCATGAGTGGTAAATATAACAGTGTTGGGAGCATGCTGAGATCACAACCCACTGAACAGACTAATACATCGATAATATCCAAATGAATATGAACTAAAACAGAGCCGAATGCATCCATAAAAAAACATTGTAAAAAAAGGAAAATGCAAATGCATTCATGCATTCCACTAAAGAGGCTATATGTAGTTTTAAGGAGGAAATTCACATTCATAATTTAATATTTACAATATTCACGAGGTAATAATACAAACAGTCTGCTTTGCTTAGAGTTTGTTTAGGCTGAAAAAAAATCTGTCTTTGTCTCTCTCTGTACGTACAGCAGTGCTCCTTGAACGTTAAATTCATGAGATACTGTCAACAAATCTTCCACTGAGCTCACAGTGATGCACACTGGCAACAGATGTGATAACAGCACACACTGTGCCCTCCCTCACATTACATATATACAAACATCCGTGCACGCACACACGTACATAAAGCTCCTCTCTTGCTACTGCTGTTCATCTCATATTAAGGTCAGTAGGGGTTAGGCTGGGTCTTCAACAGCCATTCTGGTTTGTTGCGTATATGATTGTGTGTGTGTGTGTGTGTGTGTGTGTGTGTGTGTGTGTGTGTGTGTGTGTGTGTGTGTGTGTGTGTGTGTGTGTGTGTGTGTGTGTGTGTGTGTGTGTGTGAGCGCGTGTGTTTTGCCAAGAGTGCACTGGAGCAGAAAATGTGCTGTGGATTAACATGAACAGAACTGGCAACCGCAGCTTAAACAAAAGCTTGTGTTTCAAATATCCTCATAGAGACGATGAGGCCGGAAGAAAAAGACACTGAATGTGTCAAATTTGTTCACTTTTCTTAAAAAGAAGAAAATCCGTTTTTGAGACACATTTTAAATTTAGAGAGAAATATACTTAATGCCTCAATCCACATCTTCATTTGCGCTCATTCCGGGTTTGTGTTGAGTATTTTTGTCTCGGTCATGACTGATACCACGGCCTATTTTAATGACCCTCTCTTTAGGACTGCAGCCTCAGCCCAGCTGATCAATGTCTAAATGAAAGAAACACCACGGCCATTTGGGTAATTGAGTCCCAGTACATGTTCTAGCTGACCTGTCAGGATTCCTTAGTAGAGCACATCCAATAAATCTTCACTCGCTCTTCACAACAACATCTACACATGCTGAAATATCAACCATGAGCGGTGAGATTAATTAACCAAGCAGAAATTCAGACTCAGAATTTTAATATTTACAGTAAGAATGAGGTAATAATACAAAGTCAAATATAAACAAGCTGTTCTCAGAGAAAAATCTGGTCCCCGGAATAGTGTTTGACGCGAGAAAGGTGGCAGGGTCCGCCAAATACAAACAAAGTAAAGCCGTATTAAACTGCGTTGTCAGTTTGTTCACTAGCTTTATTGATTGACACAAAAAAGCACGTTTCAGTTCAGCCTTATTTTGGAATTAAGCGTGGCTTCAGGACTGTGGTGCGGTGTCTGTGTGTGTGAGGCTGGGGGTCTTTTTTCACGCTGAGAGAAACCATTCAGGAAATGTCTGGAACCCCTCGGAGGAATCTGTCCCCAAACAGAGCGAATCAGCTCGGGCCCGCCCACGAAGCCCTAACTCTTATTGAGTTATGGTGTGAAATTAAGCTCGGCAGATATATTAAGCCCCACAGATGTTCAGATGTCCCCTGCTCTCTTTGTAGTGGGTCTTACTGGTCGCGGCGGTTATGAAACAAATTAAGAACGCCACGCAGCCGAAAAATACTTTGGGCTTATGAGTGCCGAGGCCCAGAAGATTCTGCGATAAGGCCGTTTACGCTCATGTGGGATTGGATACACTTGTTCCCTTCTGGGTTTGAGGTTGCAAGAGCTAACAAGTGTCAAGTCTGGCTTGATATGAATTCTTTTATTGAGTTACGGTGTGTGAATGTAATAGGTGGGATGCATATAACAGGCGTCTCATAAATCCTTTTTATTGATCTCTGAGTTTAACCCCTTTTCCAGCCCAATAACCCAGTCAATACTGAGCACAGCAACATGAAACATACTGAGTACATAGCATCTGTTGGAGGTGAATTTGAGTGAAAAAAAAAATCAAACAGATCATAGTTTGGACCGGCTTCTGCATCATCATATACATTTAAATATGATAGTCTGTAATTTCTTTATTTCGAAGCGACTATATGCAATGCAAAGGGATCCTTCTCTGGTCATGCCATCTGATGTACTTCAGACAAAGCAGCATTGTCCCTGTGTTAGTCACTCTGACACTGTCCAATTTAGGCGAAGTGCAAAAAAAAAAAAAACAGGCCAACAAAGAGCCTGATGTCTCTAATAAATATTAATTCAGTGCAGAACAAAGGCACGGATAAAGTGTCATTTTTCTCACATGCAGGAAGGCATTTACATTCAGATCCAGGCCCCATTGTTCATACATTAGAGTGCTTAATGTTCACAATGAAAATTCAAATACGTGACACGTGGTTAAAAGAGGAGTGCACATTTTGTCTAGCTGCAGTCGTGTTATTATCGTCTTTGGGCGTCAGTACATAAAAAGCTGATGGAGGAAAAGGAAGTCGCAAACAGTATGAGCTTCCAAAAAAAAACGAGGCATCACTGCAGCTTAAGGTCGGCTCTCTTTATCTGTAAAGCCGTGTTAGTTTGTTGCTGAGAATCGATGTGACAGGGGGCCTTTTTTCCAGGAAAACAACACACTGATAAAAGAGAATGACTGATGATAAAGATGAGCTGGCAGAGGAGGCTTTCTTCATGAAATGGTGCTTGTGACCCTGCATTAATCAGTCTGTTTCTCCCCGTCTGCCTCAGCCTGTGCAGGATGATTGCATATATAATGTTGATTCATGAATATTTTAAGTGAAAGTTCAACTACGCTTAGGGCCAGCTCTGGATTAAATCTAGCTCGTGGCTTGGCAGGATGGATAGCAAATTAGGAGCGCTCTGTTCTCCTAATCTGGCTTTATGGACGGTGGCTGGAGCAGAAACATCAGAATAGCATTTTCTCACTGTTTGGTTGGATCTCTTGTGTTCCCATTGAACCATCTGAACCTCAGAGAATGGGGCTTTTGAATCTTGGCTGAAGTTGTATTCTCAGTGTAGCAGCACTAGTCTCTGCCTTTTACACACTATCATTAAATTGAAATGTAATTCATGATAATTTTTAAAAACTGTTTCCGAAAACCTTTGGAAATTGTTAAAGAGGTTTATTTGCTGTCTTGCTGAAAGTCAAGGTGACAGATACAACTACCTAAATATGATGCTACAGTCAGCAGACAGTCAGCAACAGTTAGCCTAGCAAAAAACCCAACCGCAGCACCTCAGAAGTTCACTGACCAACTTTGTTATCTTTGAACAGAACCCTGCTAGCTGCTTAGCTCATTTCCCCATTTCCAGTCTTAGTGCTAGGCTAAGCTAACCAACTAGTGGTGTTAGCTTCATATTAAGCTATTCGTAAACTTGAGAGACAGTTCGATGTTCTTTATTTTTCCCTCTGAATTATGCCCTGAGTGCAATAAAAACATTTAACTTTTGTGCTGGATTTCGGACGTATCATAGTCTATTCACTGTGTTCCGCAGGAAGTTAGTATAGCCCAAAAAAGGACTTAGCCAACTATTTAAAGACTGTGATTTAGCGCTACTTATAGGTATTTTTATGTGAAAAGTCAGGCGTTTGTTTAGCTAATGCCGATGGCATATTAGCTTTGCAATACATGTAGTGCATGCATAACAGTATTGCTTCATGTCTTTGACAAATTTGTAAAAAAAACACTGGCTAGCACACCAGTGAGCAGGCTAACCTCCTCATGTATCTATGCCCATGCATTATTGGCTCTGTTATATCTCAATAATGTACCATGTGACCTTAGTGTGGTGATAAACAGTTTATGCATCAATCTGTAAACTATTATTTATGTTAATGTCTGTTACCTCTCTCACTTCTGCAGGACCTGACTACATAAAACAACAGTCAAAGGAGCCCGTTGAGATTAAAGAGGTTCCTGTAGAAAAGACGGAAAAGTCCCCAAAAGATTCTCCACACTTTTACCGTAAAGGCACCACTCCTCCGCACTCCCCTGTGACCAGCCCTGTAGCCACGCCTCCCCCCTCGCCTCAGTCCAGCAAGAAGAAAGGTCAGCTCGCCAACAGCACCAGCCGCAAGACCAGCAAAGAGGAAAAACCTTCCCGTAAGATAAGCAAAGAAGAGAGGTCAAGTCACAAGGCCAGCAAGGAAGAGCGGCCTAACAGAAAGTTGAGTAAAGAGGAGAGGCCGTCTGTACCTGACGGCCCGAAAAGTTCTCATGTGCACATCGAGGCTCCAGCTAAACCTGCGAAAGCTCATCAGCCTACTGCAGCGTCAGCTCCTCCTCCTCCACAGCCTCCTGCGGTTCCAGTCAATGGCGAGCTCCACACAGAGTACCACAGTTACTATGTCAAGCCCCCTACAAAGGGCCCTCCACCACCCGACCCTGAGGAGGATATAGAGGAAGAGCCTAGTGCCCTGGCCCTGGCACGTATGCCCCCACAACCCCCTAGGTCCTTAAGTACCCCCACTCCTAAGCCAGCCTCCATACGGGAGAGCAAAAGCGACCACAAACTCAGGAAGCAGGATTCCCTAAAGCCAAAGAGCCTCGCAGACACAAAGAAAGCCAGTATGGAGATTGCAGAAAACATGGAAGAAACAGTAAGTATCAGTGTCAGGACTGGAAATCATTTTTTAAGGAGGAGTGAGAAAATCTGTGTATTCCTGCGGACAGCGCTCAGGCCGGGGCCCCCTCCTGTTTTTAGTCTTTGTGTTAAGCCAATTTAACCATCTGCTGGCTGTAGCTTCATTAAAGGTGCAACATAAAAGATTTTTATTTGAAAACGAAAAAAAATCATCTACAGAAAGTGGATGCTGGTGCTCCATATACCGTACCAGCCCGGACTGCTAGCTGCACGGCTATGTGAGCTAACTAGCTAATGGCAGCTACAGTTAGCAGCAATTAGCAGTTACTCTGGTTACACTGCCCCCTTTCCGTTTTGAGAATGCATCTGACAGATGCCCAATTCTAACATATTGCATCTTTAAGACATGAGGTTTATCATCTTGGCGAGTTGGCAAGAAATTTAATTAGTGTATTTCTCAAAATATAGAACTATTCCTTTATAGAGTGCTGTAGGGATGACACATTCAAGGCAGACCTGGAAGTCGGCACCCCCCAAGTTCCCTTGACAAAAAGCCTATATTTCCATTAGACTTGGGATTATTGCAGAAAATAAGGTCTGTGGCAAACAGAAGTTAACCTACATGTGTGTTTGCCATTACCTCTAGTCTCATTTAGCTACTAGTTAGCCGTGGTGGAAAGAGTACTTCAAATCTGTATCCAAGTATGAGTGGAGTTACATTCAGGACATATTTCTCACTTGCAACTGAAACTCCTGGTATTCATATAACACTTCAGTAAAAGTACAAAGTATTCTTCCCTAATGCTGCTCAGAGTATTGGTTACTTTTTAACCACTGATGTTTAACGCATTAGTAATAGCTGGAATTCAGTCAATGTGGTTCATGTTTCTCCAAATCCTCAGTCTGAATTCCTCCCAACTCCTGCTCCAATTTGCTCAGAGGTCACAGTCGCCTCTCTAAACCTGGGACTTCTGAATTTTTGGTTGATATGTCAGGGTTTTCATCGGCCTGTTTGTGATCAAATAGCCAATTTAGATACTCAATTACAAGTACCCCAGAAAGTGACTTAGTTACAGTATTTTGTGTTAATGTAATTAGTTACCTCCACTCCTGCTATTTAACAACTGACCGTCTAAGACATGTTGAAGCTTCAAAATCAACAAGTGGATATTCACCGATGTATGTTGTAGAACAAAACCACAGGCCTCACTTCATGCCCACTGATCTCGAGATGAGGGCACCGGAGGTGCAGGAATGCCTACTCATTTTCCAGGTTTAGGACTTCCTGTTTCACTCACTGCCTACTTCTTTTATTCAAATGTTTCTCAATCTTTTTTGTGAGGAATGTGAGATCTGATCTTTATCATCGTGTCATATTTTGCAGGGTCCTAACTCCATCCTTGTTGCTATGGTAATGCTGTTGAATATTGGCCTTGCAATTATATTTGTCCATTTTCTGACATGATGATGCTGCTTCTCAGGTAAGTTCACTTATTTTCCCTAAACACCTTTATTCATCAACACAAATGCAAAAGGAGCAGATGATTTAATGCATTTCTAAAGATCAGTGTGTTTTTATCCATGTCCAGTGTGTCCTGTGTGCCACAATGTGTGTCTGAAATGTGACAAGCAGGCAATTAAATCCCAACAAAACCATCTTATGTTGCAGTGAAACCATGGCAACCGGTACAGTTGCATCGCCGGCCTTGAGAAATGAAAATGGCGCCAGTGAGACACGGGGGCGGCCGTAGGTGTTTAGGAATCAACGTGACACCGAAGAGAATCAGGAGGAAAGGCATCGCTACCACCAACCTGTCATGGGCCTTTTTTAGGGCCAGCCCTGTGAATTAGCACTCCTTTGGCTTCTCTTAAAGCTGAGGTGAAATGTCGTATCTAGTAAGATATATATATATATATTTAAAAAAAAAGTTAAAAAATGCAACCAAACATACACAGTCTGAAAAAAGAAGTAATTGAAACCCACACGTGTGCTGATCCAAGCACTGGTCTGTAGCCCACTCCCACTGCCTTGGCAGAGATAGCGGTGGGCTGACGGACTTTGCTGGAAGAGTGTGGAGATGCACTTTTAGATGATGGGAGCAAACAGCTGCCTTTCTATTTTGCCATCTGACGTTTTGATGGGGAGATGTGAGCCCGGCGGCCGGGGTGGGAGGGGGTCACAGCCACAGCGGGAGCGTGCTCGGGTGCACGGAGAGTTTTCTGGGGGTTCACACCACTCTTGCAAGCAGGAAACTGGGCACGGCCGTTGCCAGCAGTCAGTGCTAGCACGGTCACTCGCCAGTCTTACTCTGTTTACCCAATCATCACAGCAGCGGCTCCCTCGAGCTCCGTCCATTGTAACCCAGGATACACTGCTTTGAAACACTCCCCGTGCATGGTACAGTTTTTAACATTTTTGTTTTTGTTTGTTTTCTGTTTTAACTGTAGCTTTTTCTTTTGTTCATTGTTCTCTGAATGTTGGTTACCTGAAGTCATATGCTTGTTGTTGACAAAAGAAATCTCTTCTCAAAGGAGCAAATCAATTTGTTTTCCCTTTTATTTAGAAATTGTACTCATTTCTAACAAATTGAGTTTGTTAATTTGACACATTCATGTCACTGAAAGTGCAATATGTTTTATTTTTTCAAAGGAAAGCTTCTAGTATATTTTGCCAAACAAAAAGTTATAGAAAATCCTTTTGATCCCGATCCCGACGACTGGTTTTGATCGAAGGTGTCGATTCATATCCGGCACTGTGTTCAGGATGGAGGTTCACGCGTTTAAAGCTACCTATCTCTGTGAGAGTGAAGTAACAGATGTCTTATGTTATTTATTAAATCCTGGGTAAAATGATAGACCATTTTGCTTGTGTTCCCTCATTCTAGTCTTTGCTTTCATTGTTTCAGTGTAAAACCACGAAGGCGCAGCTCCCACGGCTGCTCCTGTCGGCCCGTCAGTGCTTGCGTACTTTTTGAGACTGGATAAGTCTCGTGGACGGTGAAAGTTGAATTTATTCAGGTTGAGGCCATAGGGAATGTGGCACCAGGGAGAAGGAGAGATGCCTTTAAATGTCTTTAACAGTACTACTGTTTACCTCAGATAAAGATGAGGAAGGGTGGGGGTGGGTGGGGGGTAAAGAGATGCCATCCTTGTCTTAACTTTGTCATGTTGCGGGGTGGGGGGGATACTTTGACTGTTGTCATCACCTGAATCATGCTTTTAACTTGCCTCATCGTAGCTGTTGGTAGTCATTGTTGCAGTTATGGCATGAGTTTCTTTGATTTAAAAACAAAAAAAAAAGTGGTTATTTATAAGGTTGACATTTACTGTCATCACTACCAAGATTAATTATTTATTCATTGTACAACTGATGTGTTTGTGGACTTTGGTCATCATTAAAAAAAAAAGGGCTTTATTATGGTTAATCTTTGCTGTTAGTTCAACTTGACTCTATTGTCTGTGACACAACGAGCAGCACATTTGGAGAACGCTTCAGCCAGCTAGATGTTTGCAAAACTGTCCACATGACTACTGGAGGAAAACTGACAAAATCTGGAATAGACAATAAACGCAGACCAAGAAAAATAAATTATTATATTACAAATGTAATGCATTGACTAACAACTTTCTCCCTTTTTCTTTGCTACACCCTCTTTTTCTTGTTTTATCCGTCTTCACGCGAGCATGGTGAAGACCGAGGTTTCAGAGGGTTTAACAGAGCAGCCTGTTTATGGGATATTTTTTGAAATGCAACATTGCATGTTGGAGTCATTTATATATAGATTATTATATACTATTTGTAAGGATTTTTACAGAGCACAATCCAGAATCTGGTATGAGTTGGTATTTTTCTAACAATTTGCACACCTGTATTTTGACAATGATTATAAACTTGTTTGTAATTGGTAATGTAATGCACATATGATAATGTTTGACAGTGGAAAAAAAAATACTTTATTTCTAATTGGATGTACTGTATGTACCATTTGGGGATGTGAAAGGCAGATGTACTTGTTTTGAGTATTTTAAGGATATAACGAGGAACTGCGTGAGACTTTTGATATCTCAAGGTTCGTGTTACCCCACTGATTTGTGCAAAGTCTTTGGAGATGAAGTTATGTGTATAACAATAAAGATGTTATGCCTTGTTAAACTGAACTCTGCTCGTCTCTGACATTTTTGCTGCTCTTTTTGAGCCGACGCGTCATTCCAAGTATCACTACCTGACAACTTCCAGGTGAGAAGGGGATCCAGGAGACGTGATGCTTTAACGTCGTCCGGACTTGGAGCTTGGACATGTCGGTGTTGATGTTGATGAAGGCTCTCAGTCATCCGGGTGATGGGAAATCTAAGTGCTGTATCGCAGGCAGCTGGACTTGTTTCAGTTTCTTGAAGAAACTGGCTGCCTGCGATACAGCACTTAGATTTTTTGCTAGCATAAGAGCTAGCTGGTTAGCATTCTGAACATGCCTCACAACACAGTTCATACAACTAACAATGCCATAACCGTCCATTAGTAATTTTACTTTGGATAAGTTTGAATGTTCTCAACCAAAATTCACACATGTTGCACCTTTGATATACGGTATATCAACATAAATAGTATAAGATCAACTAGGTCGACAAACAGATTTGAATAGATGGATGTCTAGTCTCACAAGAACATGCTAAATTCCACTCTGACGTTGGCTCCTCTGCATCTCTGAGGCCCCTCGTCTCAGCTGAGCTCAGCCTCTCGGCAGTCACGGCCTCATGGTGACCTACTCGTAATGAGACCTCGGGTGGGGGTGGGCATGAAATCAAAGTATCCTGGTCGGGGTCTCACATTAGCGGTGTGAGCACAGAGCACAGGCAGGTGCCACAGTTTGTCTGGGGTCAGTTTGTCCTGTTTCCACTGCTGATCGGCCTCAGATTAGTGTAGGGTTACACCAGCAGCGGCACCTGCCAGGAATCTGTGACGCCATGGCAGGCACTTGCTGTGCCCTCTGCCCTGGCGACGGCAGACGCTGCAAAAAAAATGGCAAAAACTTTCACATGTCACACTAGCCGCGTTTACACGGACCCTGATATTCCACTTGTGATCAGAATAAAAGCCCAGTCACGAGATGCCTTACGTAAACAGCTCACTTGGGGAAAGACTGATCTGATCAGGCCTCCTGAATCTGGTTGAATTTTCAATCAGATTGAGATGGTGGGCAGTTTAAGCCTCTTACAAGCCGTCCAGAAGGGGAAACATAGCACCTAATGATCATGTAAATACGCAACTATATCGTATTGTGCCCTGGCAAAAGGAAATGGCCTGTGGCGCTTACCACTTTTTTGTCAGAGATCTAAGGACGATGCCTTCCATGATTGAAAGGGGCGAACCAACGTGTTCCCAGGATGCACTGTGGGTGTAGTAACAGAGGGAGCTAATGACTGGATAAAGGAATTGACTTTGTTATTCTGCATCTGCTGCGGACGCTTCGCAGGGGGCAGCACCACTTTGCACATCTTATCGGACACTTTGTTTTAGCATCCATGCAAACGGTCTAATCGGACTGAAGCAACACTGTCCGTGTGACCACAGCTGCTGTTTGGGATTGTAAACGTGGCTTTTCTGTGCCTGGAGCTGATGGAGCCAGCACTAGATGTCACTCCTCAACTCGCTTCTGATTTGCCACGTGTTTGTCTTAACCCCACATGGCAGCCTCATCATTTATGTATTTATTATAGTATCACTGCCTCTGAAGGGGATGTTCTGAAAAAAAGTGTATAATCTTGACACCCGACAGCCTGATGTAAAGCTGAACTTGTCAGTAATAGTATAGAATATCTCTGTTACTATTCTGATGTGACACGGCGCGCTGGACGAGATTTAGCTGCTCAAGCGGTTCCCGGACAAATATAAACCAAAACCTTATAAGCGTATCACACCTTCATCAAGGCTGTTTGACTAATTCCAGTGACAGCGACGTCTTGTTTGTGTTCGGCAAACTGCACCGGGGGAGCAGACTCACGACCGCAGGGCTGTGGTTGGCAACACAACCCGACATGCATTTGATGTGTTCATTTTCTTGGTGCTGCGCCTGTTAGAAGCTTCCCCATCTGACGAACCGACCAGCCACATTGTATTGTCTGTAACGTTTTTACAGCTGCAGAGGGGGATTTTGAAGGAGAAGGTCACATTTAGAGATGCACTACAGAGGCCCACGAGTGCCACAAAAAAAGGTTATCAAACATGTATTTAGTTAACCAGAGAATAAATAAACAAAATGCAATTAAATTATAGTATTCATTAGGTGGTATTTAAAGGTCCTGGTGTTTATGAGGTAATAATATGAACCCAGAGATATATATATATATTTTTTTGCCATAACTGAATAGACAAGCTGCTCTCAGGGGAAAATGAGGTCCCAGAACGCTGTTCGAAGGTAGAAAGGTGGCAGGGTCCGCCACAATAAAACAAAGTAAAGCAGTATGACACCGCGCTGTCCTTTAAGGTCGGTTTATTTATTCATTTTATTCAGTCATGAAAACAAAGATTTTGTTTATACAGTTTGTTTTAAGCATAAAAAAGTCAGTAAATGAACATCTTCATCTTCTGATTAAAACTCTTGCCTCAAAACTGGACAGTGCAGCTTCAAGAAGATGATATGATATAATACGTATGAAGAGAAGGAAAAACTACGGGGGTGATTGATTTTCAGATGATATATACTGTATATTGATAGATTAATGTTGTTTTTTAGGGCCTCTTTTTTAATTTTTCCTATTTATTGACAGATTCATGCATTCGTTTGTGCTTTATTTTCAATTCTGCTTTTTATTTCCAATTTTAATAGCAGTTAGTGAAATGCCTTTAATTATATTCTCTATTTAGACATGATCAGTTCCAAGGGTTATTAGCTCATACCAGTTTGAGTAAGGTGAGAATCTGACAGATTTTGCGATCACAGAATCTGTTATGATGCTTACAGTAAGTATTACAAACATGTTGTGATTGTTTTTAGTCTTTACTGATGCTATGACAAGCGGCCAAAAAACGGGTACATAAAGAGTTTGTTGACTGCTTTTATAATTATATCACATACTATATAATGTAATCATATGCTGAATTATCTCCATAAGCAGACAGAGAATAAACATGGTGGACAATGATGAGCAATAACTGTCAGCGCATCTGCTTATTATATATTATATATGATTACACGTATGTTATACTGCGTGGTTAAGCATCCATTACTAAGTGTATATACACTAGTTATGAAGGATTTAATAGGCCTACATTAACAAAAAGACAAACATTCTATATTTATTTACTGTTGAATACAAACCATTTGTCATTTACTGTATAAAGGGGGGACGTTTTATAGATTGTTACAAAATCTGTACATTTGTTGCTGATTGTTTCATTAAGAATAACTCTGATCAATTTCAATAATTATATGTCTTTATCTGCTTTGTGCATGTGAGGATCGGCTCGGACGCACAACATACCGTGGGCATCTTGAGTCTTTCATGAAAGCCAGAGTTCCTCGTGTGTGTATATTTAACTTCCCTCTCTGAGACTCAAGCCTCCACCTTCTGACTAAAAAGCAACTTGGTTGTGCTTCTAAAATTGGATTAAGTCTTGTAAGCAGTGAGGGGATATCAGTGCCCGGCGTTTTTTAAAAACCGCTGCTAAGACATCAGTATTAAGCAGATCCCCTTTCCATGCCTCGCATAGCTAGCTTAGCTTAGCATCACTTCGTGTGTTAAATTTGCACAAACAAACCTCAGCTGCAAAAAGCGTAAACCAATCACCCTGTCATCTAAAGAAAACTATCGCTGGGGTCCTTACGTTCAGCCACGCCGGTGAAGCGCAAGACTTTTCACGTCCTGTTCATCTCCCCGGGAATTATGCTGAAGGTTTTATCATCGGGGGGTCTGCTGGGTGACTCATTATAGGTCAAACAAGCAGGGCCTCAACACAGTGCATTAGCCTCGGGCTATTGAAAGTAAATGGTTGTCACATCCACTTATCTGTCTGTTATGCCATTTGAAGCTCTCATCATGTGGGGAGTGGGGGCAATAAACTGACACTGTTTAGTTCAAAACAAACATGTAAAGCAGGAACATCTTTTCAAGGACATTTGGGACCATTTTGTGATTTGTGAAGATGTTGCACCACTCTCCGCTTGTGACCACGAGCAGTCTACTCTGTCCTAATGGGTTCATGAACATTATTGTGTTGCAGGCTGCACTCTTTATCATGACTGCAATGACTGCGGCCTCTGTGACTCAGGGCTTGTCATGCTACTACTGCTACCACTTTGCTACATGCTCCTAATGCTGTCGTTTTGTGGAGACATTCTTTCATAATGAAAGCCTCTTCTTCTCTTGCCACTCTTGTGTCTGCAAACAGCTCTGCAACCTGTGCGCCTATTTATCCAAGTGGCACATGATTAAGAGGCCCCACCACTGTGTTTTTGGTATCACATTACGGAACAGCAGTCGTGATGACCGCGCTTCTTTTTTGTTGGGTAGAGCGCGTTTTGGATGCCAGTGTCGACCCGTCGGCGTGTGACAGGATTCCTGAGGAACCCAGTGATTTAACAATTCGCCAGACGTTGTGTCCGTCCAAGCATCGCACTCGACAGATGTGTGCCGCGTGAGTCAGTGTTCAAACCGTCGCCAAATAATATTAGTGAGGGTGGTGGAGCTGATCGGCTTCAGCATGTCTGAGCTTGAAGTCATCTAATAAAGCGAGAATCTGATCTTTTAGATTATACCATGATTCAAACAGGCATAGATATATTTTGATGATAAGTAAATTAGAACATAGCTGTTATTAATAAAAATAAGTTTATTTTGATGAGCATATTATAGAAATACTTATAATAAACCTATTAAATAGGTATATAATCTATGGTGCACATAATTATTTCACCTTTCATCCAGTGAGACATAATTGTGACATGCCACGGGTCGATGATGTTCCTTCCCAGCGAGGATTCATGAGATAAGGAGCGCCATGAGAATAGCGGGGCAACACAACTCGCTCTAGGCAAAAGGGACGGCACCCTGGAATTCATTGTGACAGGCCTTTCCCTCTTTTCAGAGGAGAACTGCCCAAAGACACTTCCTCCCCCGCCCCCATCTTTCACTATCATGACCAAAATTCTGACCTGGTTTCATTCAGAGGGCCTCCACAGCTGAGCTATTGTACTGCTCATAAATGATCTCATGTATTGACATTTGACTGGCCCACTGGTGATGAAACTGGTGGCAAAAGAGGGGGTTGAGGGGGTGGGTGAGGGTGTTATACTACTTAAGTCAACATCATTGTATCTGCTAGTGTGTCGGCCTGTAAGAATCCAAACAGTGCTGAATGTAACAGATTTCAGTTTCAGACATCAGACAAACACCGACATTTAAAGGAGCGATATGTAGTTTTGGGGAGGAGGAGAAAGATCTCTTTTTTTATTGCCTAAGCAAACTAAATAAGCAAACTGTCTTTGTTTTCATGACTGAATGAACAAACCAACCTGAAAGAACAGCACAATTTCATACTGTTTCACTTTGTTTAGATTTGGCAGACCCTGCCAACATTAAACAACCACCGTTGCAAAGAAAATCCATCAAATGTGACTAAAGGCATGAATGTTCGCAGATGATGTAATGTTTGAAAGTCTTATTCACCTTAAGTGTTGTCTTGTTCGGCTGCGTTCGCTATCCTGAGACTGACCTATTGAAACGTGAGTACGGCTGTGGATTTCTCCGGGTTTGATGATTGTCGGAAACATTTTCTACGACGAAGGCAACACAACTCAACAAATTATACAACAAAGTCGTTTTAACACATTTCAACTCAGAATGAATACATATTATACATACTGACAAGCACACAGATGGAGAGGTGCCTTTTCTAGCAAGTTCACTGTTTCCAGAATGACCAGAGTGTGATCTGACAAAGCATACAGTCAGTGTTTTAAAAGGATGGATTATATCACTTGGCATGACAAGAGAGCTTGCGTGTATTTGTGCGTGTTTGTGTGTGTGCTTGTGTGTTAAGGAAGCCCTGCTCTAAGGGCCCACAGCAGCCTCCCCAAAATAGAGCTGAGAGCAGCTGCAGCGGGGCGGGTCGTATCAGAGAGACATCAAAGCGGCTGCCGCCATCCACCCGCTCTGATCATAAGCACTAATAGTGTAATGGGGGACTGGAAGGTCAGTGATTGTTTTTGGTTGTGTGTGTGTGAGCGCGCGCGTGTTAGTGCGTGCGCGTGTTAAGCGTGTGAGTCAAAAGCAGTCAACAGGCGGGAAGCGACTAGAACTTTCTGGAACACACACTGACAGCATAGCTAAGCCTGGCATTACTGTAAGACAAATACCAGGTCAGGTGTCACCTCTGCAGAAGTCACCATTGAGATGTAATCGGGAGCAGTGAGCACATTCAATTAAAGGAGACTTGACCTGAGCAGTCCAGAAAAAAAAAAACGATCGCCTACATGCCACCTGCGGGTCAGTTGTAGATGCCTGATCTCCAAATGCAGCATAAAATAAATAAAAATGGTCAATTTCCTTTTCATCCTCCATCAGGAGAACCCGACCTCTGGGTCAAACGGCACAATTTAGAGGCACGCTCAGTAGTCTCAGTACTCTTGGTGTCACAGCTCAGATGACTCCGCGTTCATTCTGAAGCCTCAGATTTCAACAGTCGACACTTTTCCTGCATGAAAGAAGTCCAGGCAGGATCAGGGCAAAGTCACATGCCGAACCTGACCGTGACTAGAGTGTGTGCCCACTTCTAAAGTAACCATTACATTCCCTTTAGAAGAGATGTAATGGTTTCTTTTAAAAAAAAAAGGAGTGGGTTATTTTAGATGTTTCTGTGTGGTCATAACTCTACCAGTACAGGTCAATACTCTTTTAATTGTCCAGCCATGCTTTTGTAATTCAAATAAAGCACGGTGTGATTAAAATGAATGGTTTCTACTAACTGGACTGGAGAGTGCATGATAGTGCAGGGTGCATTCCTTCCTCTCTCTCAAATTCTTTCTTGAATCCAGATTTATGGGCCTGCAAAATGTCTCTGTCAAGTCCAATCAGCACCTGCTGTCGCTCATCACAGCCAGTGCAGACAGTCATGGAGGGGAACCTGAAGCACAGGCGCCCCCTATAGGCTCCACAGCACAATCTCACCTCCTCAATTCATGGCCTGCAAGCCAGTGTAAATATAAGAAGTAATTTCTGCTCCTTATTAGAATTAAAAATTAACAAGCCTATTTCCACCTCGAATTCTAACTTATTATCTTGTGGAAATTACGTACATCAGGCTTATTGGACAGCGCAGGTTATCCAGAAATAGCCTCCGCTTTGTTAATTATTTATGTAAATGTTACTTATATTTAGAAAAAAAGGTCTTGTCTCCTTGTGTGATTGTACAAGAAAAGATAGCAATATCTATTTTTCAAATATACATTATTGTGATGAGCGATGTTTTCAAGGGGGACCGTTTGTCTCTGCAAATGAAAGTCACGGAAGACATTTATCGCGGACGGATGCCTCTGCAAACTAGTTCCGGGTTTCAAAAGCCTGTTGGCTAACATTAGCAGAAATCTCCAATCCACCTTCTTCAACGGAGTGGTAAGAAACAGTCTTGTCTTTCTGCTATATGCCCATGTGTGTTGGTGTATCTGTGATGGTTTATCCGAAATGAACGTGAAGCGCTAAACAATCGATAAAATAAATTCAATTTGAAAACGTTTGGCAAGACATTAGCATTTTTAGCCAGTGCTAGCTAACGCCGACGGCCGCGAACTCCCTTGAAAACATTTTGGTTGATTGAGAAAGACCTGGCCACTTACCAGTCCATCTGTTAACTTGATACGAGCTTCACATAATATAGCTGTGGGGATCCAGATGTATTTTGAAGCTAACTACTGGTTAGCTAGCCATTTGTTTGAGCTGGCTAAACGTTGACGTTACTCGGCGATTTTCACAAATTCACATAAAACAGGCATCTCCACGTAAGATTGATTGATTGTTTTTACGCCTCATAACAGTATCACAGCTAATATCCAACCTAGGCAACTTTATAGTATGTGTCATAATTGTGATTTTTTTTTTTTTAATGTTCCCCTTCAGGATTAACAGAAATATCTGAACAGGATGGGTGAGTAATATGTACCTTTCCAGATATTAATTAATTATTTCGTAACATGTTCTGTTCACATCATAGTGTGTCGGGTCACAGGGGGTTCGATTGTTACTCTCCTTCATTTGTAATTAAAGTTACTGGCGTCCAAACAGCTGGTCAAATGTGTGTGTGCATGTGTGGTATTTAAGCATTTGTCCTGCACCTGTCTGAGATTGTCAGTTTGCTTCACAGATGGGGAAGAGAGAACCTACGGCGGCTGTGAAGGGCCAGATGCCATGTATGTAAAGTTGATCTCTTCGGATGGCCATGAGTTTATTGTGAAAAGAGAACACGCCTTGACATCTGGGACCATCAAAGCCATGTTAAGCGGGCCAGGTGAGGACTTGGGCAAAGTAGTCAAAGTATAGAAAACAGCTGTAATGTCCCATAATGGTGTAAATATCTTAGCTGTGTATAAGGGGTAGAGCGATTATCAGTTTCAGTCATTTATCTATCAGATTGCAGATAAACTAAACAAATGTAAAACTGTGCCACTTTGGCTCTGATGCAAAATCCCCCCACACAACATCCCACACCACAACAATATCTGATTGGAAACACTGAATCATCTGAATCTACAAAGTAACTAATAACTAAAGTTATCAAATAAATGTAGTGGAGAGGAAGAATAAAGCAGCAGAAAATGGAAGTAGTGCAAATGAATATCACTCCAAAATAATAATAATAATGTACAGATTAATAAACTCCTCAATACACCCAGTGTTTATTGGTTAATGAAATCCAGTTTGAGCTGAAATTATATAAAATGCAGCAAGGTGATACACTGTCAAAGCTGTCAGAAGTAAGTGGGGAATTGCTCAAAGTGTTGTCAGTCCAGATTCCTATCATTGTTTTTAACCTGTTTAAATCACACATACACATGATGTGCATCACAAAACACAGTTGTAGAAATAGGATTTTTTTTCATGAATCTGCTTACTTATGATAAAATGTTTTCTTACCTAGCATGGTGTAAGTGTGATTTGATATTTCTGGGGAGAAGTAGCTTCTGCGTCCTCTAAAATTTGCCATATATCATGTTTCCCCTTGATAACCATGTTGGCTTGCCTCCTATTACGGTGTGCATAAGGCTGGATATGGAACGTGTACGTTGGTGATGTTTTTCTTTATTAAGATTTATAATGTTGTGGGGGTTGAGCCTGCTGTTGTTTTTATTGGTGTTTACTTAGTTCTTGCTGTCCAGGTGGTGGCACTATGCTCCCTCCATACAACTGTTACCGTTAGACTCAATCAAACATCCAATTCATCATTTCATCTCCTGACTCTCGCTGTAACTCTGCCACTGCAGGTCAGTTTGCTGAGAACGAAACCAACGAAGTGAACTTCAGGGAGATTCCGTCTCACGTCCTGTCCAAGGTCTGCATGTACTTCACCTACAAAGTCCGCTACACCAACAGCTCCACAGAAATACCCGAATTCCCCATCGCTCCGGAGATCGCACTGGAACTGCTCATGGCTGCAAACTTTTTGGATTGCTAAAGTTATGGAGATAATGTAGCAGCTTACAACACTTTTAGATTTTTTTTTGAATATTTAAATTGTTTTTGCCATTTACATCACATGAAACTTTTTTCATTTTGCACCTGGCTTTTTCTGTCATAATTTTAATAGTATTAAAGCATTTAATTTTAATGTTATAAATGGATATGGCAGGCTTCATTACTTGCCCCAGAATGTGACAAATGTTCCCCTGCCCCATACATATTTCCTCACCTCTCCAGCTGAATAAAAACCTGTTTGGTGAGCACTTTGTTGACAGTTGCTGTGTTGTTTCTTATGAAGTACAGAACTGTAGTAGTACTGACTTTACATACAAAAAATGTCAGTGTGGTCACATGTTCCTTTGTCCTATATCTTACTACAAATACAGAACACAGTCTCTTGTTGAGCTATTATCTCGCTTATCGTGTTGCCCCTTGCGTCAGCCATATCAGGTGGGAGCTGCTATCACATTACAGTTACCATTGGCCAAAAGATTCAGGGTTTGTTTTATTTCTGCAGAAACCTTAGAAGGCTAGGTCAAATTACACTGCAGCTGAATAAAATGTTCTAAAACTGCTGATGTATTAATACATTCCTACCGATCCTGTGCTTGAGATGATCTGGCTTTTTTATACACAAAGTGGAGTAATTAGACACAAGGTTTTAACTCACATTTTTTAGCTTCTGATGACTTTGTTAAGCCTCATTCATCCATTTAAACTGTAATCAAAGATTGATAGCAAACAGCATGGTAATATGGTGAATCAGGGAATACGGGCTTTTAAATATTTCACTTAAACGCAAACCAAGACGTAAAAAAGACAATAAAATGAATAGTGTTTGGTGGGACTGGATCACGGTTGTCAGGCTCCATCCTTGAGCAGAGGTCATCGACCCTCCTCCCCTGATGTCACATGTGACCTCAGCGGCTTGTTTACGCGACGTGCATTCCTAGACTTTATTACATAATGTGGTAAAACTCCTAAATGGTCCGTGGAGGATGTGAAACGGAGTGGGAGGTGAGCAGGCTCTGGGCTCTGACAGCGCACATCACTGGATTGTTTTCGTCTGTCAAAACAACTTCTCCTCTCACGTGACTCCCTGACGTACAGTCCTCCACTCTGCGCTTATGCAGGGGGGGTTTCCATCATGGCGTCGATGCAGGTAAGAATACAATTGACAGCGGTCGCGTATTTATAATTTACCTGACCTTCGGCTGATGCCTCGCCTGCTCGTTTGTTGACCACTTAATTTGGGTATGCGCGTTTGTTCGAGGCAGCGGTGACATTAACGCCAAAGCGACGAGACGTGTCCCTAACTGCTCAGGGGTTAGCGCTCGCTCTCCTGCTAGCAATACAAGTAGCCATCATCACCAACAGCACCAAGCCGAGGGGCTAGCACAGACCCCAGCTTCCTGGATGTATACATCGCTGAGTGCCGATGTATTTATGCCGAGGGTAACTCAAGGGACTGGGGTGTTCTGAGTTGGTATCAATTCGTGTGTTTTCAACGAGTGCTAGCTGCTATTTGTCTGACGCTGGCGTTAGCTAGCTAACGAGGCGGTGCGCAGATTGAGTAGTTCCAGTTTCCTCCTGAGCTGAACAGGTGTATCGCTTTCTCGGGACAGCTGTGTCGAATTGTTTCACATTTAAAAAAACAAAAAACAACAACAACAACCCGTAAATCCCAAACACATGAACCAATCCACCAATGAGATGGGTTTGCTGCTTATGTCCGACACAACCCGCTTGAGTTATGTATAAGATAAAGTGTTCATATCAGCCGGGGTGGAGTTGTACTGAATTTACACCTAATGTTAGCTTAGCTGGACGTTAGCTACGTCGCGTCATTAAGCAACGTATCTCAAAATCGTAGATTATTTTTTTTTAGCTGCGGTTTGGTTATGTTATCCCTTAATACAACGAAGGAACAAGTAGGCATCGTTTTCTGTGTTTGCCGTTTTTGTTCATTATGTTGTGTACAAGTTGTGATGCTGCATTTACACGTTTGAATGTGCTAGAAAACCCAAACACATTCTCTCCAACAGAAAAGGCTACAAAAGGAATTATTAGCCCTGCAAAATGATCCACCCCCAGGAATGACCCTAAACGAGAAAAGTGTACAGAACACCATCACACAGTAAGTGTTTTTTCTTCTTCTGCTTCTTCTTCTTCTTCTTTTTCTTTACGATTTAATGCGGTTCATTTGTTCACAGTAAACACCTCACACCTACAGTGGGCACTGGAAAAAAAAGGTTCGCCTGTTTGAGTGACACAAATCTAATGTGGGTTTTCAAAATGCCATGTCTCGTCATCACTGTGACGGGGCGGTGTGGTGAGCATGCTTTAAAGACATTAAAGGTTACTGGTGCAGTAGAAATGATAGGAGGTATTAGGACACAAAGCTCTCTTAGCCTCAGCAGTGACTAGCGAGGAGGAATCAGGGTCATTCCAGGGACTGTCAGCTCACCCCCCCTCCTCAGCAGAGTGTCTCTAATGCACAGTGTCACTATTCATCCTTATAAAATATTTAACGGCTGGCATGCAGTAGCTGGGCTAGGTTATCGAGGAGCAGAGGCTGACCTTTCTGTCTGGGTGTCTGTCTTGTTGTTCCTTTAAATGCCCGTGAATACTTCAACTGAGTGTATCAAACTGTGTATGATAAGCAGTGAGGACGAAGTCAGTTGTGGTCCTGTAAATGGACTCGAGACAAAGTTCTGGCCGGCATTCAAATGTCTTTCAGCTCCAACATTGACTTTAAAGGTTACTATTACTTTGTCAGAATGTCTTCCAGTTTGGCACATTTGCCAATTTGGTGAGACATTACATGTTACTGTGCCGTGGTTATTTAAAGAATACCTGTAACAATGGAAGATTTATTACGTCAGATAACAATCACCTGGCCACACCAAGTGAATGTTTTGTGTTTTGCAGAGTGACAAGCATCCCAACCAGTTTAACTGGCTTCTATGTTCATTGTGCATCCCAGGGTTGAGATGCTATGTGTAGATGCATCTTCACCTTTTAGGTTATGACCCTGGGTAGGTTTTGTGTCATACTGATTGAATTTTGTGATGGTTGTCCTAGGGCAGACTGTGTCCTGGCTTGACATTCAAGCTAACCCTGTCGTTTAAAAACAACAACAAAAAACGTGCAGGAATGTGCGCTGGTTTGACCCAAGTAAAAATGGCATCAGACAGACTTACACATTTGGCAGTGCAGGCTTCCAAATGACAGGAGTGTTAAGCAACCGCTCATTGACTCCAACAGAAATTGAAAACAGAATTTTCAAGAAGAAACAGCCACAATCTGCTCATAATCTGAGATTTTTGACAGTATGCACATAGATTTAGTACAGCCCCTTCAGCAGGGGTGTTTACAATATCTTGAGTTAGGCGTCATGAGTTATGATCTTGGAGTTAGAAGGCAGGAGTGTTAGAGGAACGTCTCAGCTAAAATCTCCATGAAATTAATTCTGTGAGTCAGGAGTCACAAAGCAGTTGTCATCACCATGGTGACACTTGATTACAGCTGGGGACGCACAGTGGGACTGAGATGCGATAACTGGTGCAGTTTGCCCCATGAAATGTAGGAGTGTAAATGGTCTTTTAAATTCCCTTCATATTGATTTGTCCATTTCCAACTTAACCAGCTTTTCATGCAAGTGCTCAACCAGTATGTTTTTTTTCAGGGCTGACATCAATTATTGGTAATTCTGGGGACTGATAACTGAAATACATATACAGGAATACTCGTCTCAAAGTTGAGAAAAGCCAGTGATGGAATATGTCCACTACAGTTTACTCAAGTGCTGTACTTATGTACTTATAAACTACCTTTTAAATTAAAATTGTTCACTGCTGATTGGCTATTATTTGTGACATTAGATGACGGTGAATGAGACCCCAGAGCTAAAGTACTAAATTTTAAAATTTGAAATATCTTTATCGGCAGTGAGACGCAAAAAAAAGCTATCGTCTTAATATGCTGAGTATCGGCCCAGATAATCAGACAGACCGATATCCGGTCCACCCCTACTTCATACCCCATCAGCTGCTTCCAAATACAATGTTAAAACAGCAATGCAGTTTAGCTCCCAGTTTACCCTTTTTTCATATTCCTTATCTTCTACCCTTAAGCCCAGTTTAACTTTTTTCAACTATTCATACTCCTTTCAACTTAATCTACTGCTTTTTTCTTTCATACAGTACGAGTTTTATTTAGCCTTAAAATCCCATTCAGACAAATTTGGTCAAATTCAAATTTTCCAACTATTCATACTCCTTTTATCTGCTTCTCGTTAAAAACAAATAAATGACCACAATTAAGTATTGGCAACAGCTTTTCAAAATTCTTACTGCAATATCTTCAGCAATTGCTTCGCTAGTTAGATTATAAAGTCCTCCAGTTGACTGTGATAATGCAGATGGCTTGATTGCTGTCAGCAGTTGCAAACAAGGAAATTGCTTCTTTAAAGTACTACAGTGTCTCTCATCTGTGCACTCAGACCCCCTCTTCTCACTAAATGGCTCGATGTTATTTTTGTTGACTGGATCATATAATCACCAGGCCATGGGGAATTTGAGCAAGTTGAGCATAATGTCCTCGGAGTCCTTGCCTGTGTTCAGCGTGGGCTGCATCAGGTGTAATTCAGCATCACATACAGTGATACTGCTGGCCTCGAAGCTTTACTTCCTGAAGCAAAACAAAGCTGCTTTCAGATACTCTTACAGTTGGATTTTCTAAGGATGAAGTTTCAAAAAAGGATTGACCTCGTATGTAGGCCTGAATGATCCTGTGCCCGAGGGTCCATTTGAAGAAGACATAAGGCCATGAACCCGAACAATGACAACAGTTCTCTTCGGTGCCCTATCTGCACTTCATGCCTGGAAGAAATTAGGCCAGAGATTGTGATGCTGCTATCAATGTTCCTTTTTCTTCTCCACCAAGATTTCTACTGTGAGCAGGCAATCCCCATAAATGTTCTGCACTACAGTTCAATGTTGTGACCAGCGAAGCAACATCTAGCCTCGGGGTCATATTTAGAAGGTGGACTGTCCTTCATCCCAAAGACCTAGGATCAAACCCCTGTTTGTCATCAGCTCCCATTCTGAGCAGGACATTGAATCCCTCACAGCTCAGTCAGCACAGTTCTGTAGCCAGGCTACAGGATCAAAAATAGATTTTGTCCACCAGATCAATAGAGTATCACATTATTACTAAACCACTGTCATAACCCAGCTGAATATTGAATGTCACTGGAATGAGTCAGACTAAAAGCTTTTTATTACACACTTACTGCAGCATTGGCAGCTCACATTTTGTATGATTCTTGCAAGTCACTCTGTTCACACTTCAAACTAATGTACTCCAGGGTGCTGCGAACAGAGCACGTCATTGATCATTAGTTAACAAAATAAGAGTCAATGGCCATACTAGCAGCTGTGTGAGGCGTTGGCATTTACATGTGCACAGTATATGTACAACATATGTCAATTAGCAGGTGACACAAAGAACAGTGGAGGGTGATGGGGAACGGCATTCGCTTTTCTGGGTAATGAGACAGATAGAGATTTTGGATTTTAGATGAAAAGTCAAGTTAGTGTTTTTCATCCGGAGAGAAGACATGAATATGAGCACCACGTTTCATTGCAACCCACCCAATAGCTGTTAAGACGATTCACTCAAAACTACATGCAGATGTGGGGCTAAAGGAAAAATCTAGGCACTGCCAAAGTAGTTGGATACATTACAATGAATGTCAGCCCTAAATCTTTTGGAAATCTACTTAGTAGTTGTTGAGATATTTCAGTCTGGAACAAAGTGGTGTACAGACAGACTGACACTTTTGTCCCAAGGGCCATGCTGCTAGTATAGAGATGGCTGGTAAAAGGAAAAAAACAATCCTGAATTGCATAAAACCATGTCTTAACAAAGCACAATAACAGTTTGTTGTTAAAGGAAGTTTTAACCTGATATTATGGCATGACAGCAGGAATTTAACTCTGCTCCTCTTCCTTGATTTTTTTTTTTTTTTGCCAAATGTCAGTCTTCAATTATTAACAAGGTTAGAAAATGAATGACAAAATTGCACTAAAGTTCATCTTGTGATGGGATCGCACCAGACACAATGCCTGCACATGTAGTCATCACTACGTTATTACGTGAGTACCATGACTGCATCAGCTGGTAATGTTTTTATAACATGAGTATTCACACTCCAATCTGTCCACAGATCTGTCCACAAAGTACACAAAACTGCTTCTTTTGCACCATAAAAATACAGTATTTTAAATCAAAATGGGTTTAATATTATATACGTTTTGGACACTACCTTTTTTTGTGTTAATTGTTGGTTGATCTGTATGTTTTCTCTTTTTGTTTGTGTGAAATGTTGAACACTGAACATATTTTAACATTGTGCATTTCTTTTTCAGGTGGATTGTAGACATGGAGGGAGCACCCGGCACATTGTATGAAGGAGAGAAATTTCAGCTGCTTTTCAAATTTAGTAGTCGATATCCCTTTGATTCACCTCAGGTAAGTAGAACTAGCTCTGCGGCAACCGTCAGTGTTTGTTTGTTTTTTATGTGGGTAAACGTGAGGTGACGCTTATGTAAGTGCAGTTAATTTTCTGTGTCCCGGCTGCTCACCCGTAACCCCCAAGTCTCAACTATACTGTTGGATTTCCTAACCAATTATCTAGTACTTCTCTGTGATAGTTAGATAAAAAGTATAAAGTAGTTTATTATGAAAGTGGTTGCCAAAACAGAAGCACATGCTGCCATTTATACAGGTGCAGTCTACATTGATGCTCTTTGCTAAACCAATTCAAAAACTGAAGACCTGTGTAAACAGTCCTCTCTTATCCACTGTCTGAATGCCTGCAATAATCACAGAGAACAAGAACACACCTGCTCTGCAGTTGTTCAGGGAATGAACCTCGGCTTGGAAACATTGGAGCCAGGATTCACTGACAGCCATCAATACAGAGCTCGCACTGATGCCACGTTTGAGGGGATTAGTTTAACTCAGCAATCTTGTTTCACTCACTCATCAGGAGCCTGGCCACCTAAAAATAGAGGATGAGTTGGTGTAGAGAAAATTAGATAAACTTAGCCACTTAGCTAGTGTCCTCTCAAACAGGAAGGACAGGATCGGCCCTCTGTTATACTTCTGTTGGGGCCCCTGAATGTACTTCAGGGTGACTGCTACAGTGCATTACTGGTTGTGTGCTTCAGCGGTAAATCTATATGGCACATATGTAGTTGTGATAGTACTATATGTATACTGAATAATGTTAATGTCACAGCAAAGATGATCATTTTAGCTTCTGCTTGATAAAGGCCTGTCACGGAGGTCCTGTTATACTGTTTCTGTTGCATGTTCACTGGGAGACATTTATGTTGTTAGTTTTGATGAACTGCATCACATAGCTTTGTCCAACACGTAGGAATACATTTTTGGTCGGCAATTTCATGCCTTTGGATTCAATTTTACCACGGTCTATTAAGGCTTTGTTTTCTTAGTTTTCTCACCATACACTCTCTTGTCTTACATTTGATTTTGTATTGTATATGTCCTTGATATAGGCTACCTAGTTTTGGGGTTTTCCTCTTGACACTTTTCACAGCACCGAGTCAAACCATGCCACACTGATTTGCTCTTCAATTACCAGTTTTACAGCGGCTGGCTGCGGTGACGTCTTTTGACTGCGGCCAACCCGTGACAACACAAACATGGCCAAGCAATACTTAGTTAACGTCAGTTCGTAAACCTGAAAGAAAAACATTTTTAAAAGTCTTTGTACATTCAGCTCCCAGTAATTTTGTAGCTTCAAACATTAGCTGTATTTTACAGTCTCATAATGTCTGCCTTCAGCTGCTGCTTAGGATTTGTGTTCAGGTACTGCTGGTGAAAACCCAGCATTTCAGGATTTTGCTGCTTCACAATCAACACAAGAACGATTCTTCAATAGTACTCTGGTCCGGAAGAGTAGAGTAATTAAAGCTGCTCCATTGACTTAGTATTCAGGATGAGCATGTGATCAGTTAAAGTATATGAGCCAGTATATTATGTATGTAAAAGCCCCACCTGTGTTGGTTGCAAAACAGACAGTGTGATTTAATTTAAGTGGATGCGGTTCTAAGTATACTTAGTGTTTTGAAAAATTAGATCTGAGATTTACACCAGAAAGAAGATGGACAGCAAAAATCAGCACACAACAAGCAAGAGCAGGACAAGAGTATCTGTGATACGAGCGCTCATTTGTCTTGATGCTTTGAGTGTAGTGCCGCCTTTTACTTTCTGCTCCTATCTGTAACACTCACCCTGTCACCCCCCCTTCTAGCCCCAGTGATGTGGAGGCTGCACTCTCCTGTGAGGCCCTATCTGGTGCCAGACTGCCTCAACCCATTGTTACCCTTCATTACCTATTCTGACTTCCCATTCTCTGCACTTGAAGCACCTCAGTTTTGGATTCCCTCTCATCACACTTTCTGTATCTTCCCTTACTGTTACACCCTTTTATCGGCTAATGTCCCTGTGTGGGTTTTTTTTTTTTTTTTTTGTACATAAAACATTTCTCCTCTTAGTCTCCCATTCTCCCTTCCCCTCTCTCACCCCATCCCGGCCCCTCTGTCCTAATCCCAGAGCCTCATGTCGCTGTACAGGGCTAAGCCTGGGCTTATACAGATAGTCTCATTATTTTCTGTCATTAATGAAAAAAATCTCAACTTTTTCCAGACACAGCCAAGTTGTATCTTTGACCTACAAAATGCCCTCAATACAGTGGAAAAAAATAGAAGTGGTTATTTAAGTCATCCAAAATCTATCTTTTAGGCATCAGATCCTCAACACCTTTACAGGCTTATTACGATGACATATTTAATGAATAATCCTTATTTTTTTCTTTGTTTCATTGCAGGTAATGTTCACAGGAGAGAATATACCTGTCCACCCTCATGTGTATAGTAACGGTCACATCTGTCTATCCATTCTAACGGAAGATTGGTCGCCAGCCCTCTCAGTGCAATCAGTTTGTCTTAGCATTATCAGCATGTTGTCCAGCTGCAAAGAAAAGGTAAGCCTTTTACCTGTAATGATGCATGCATGGGGAAAAATGCAGTGATTTATGTGAATAAATCGCCTGTTAAATGTTAATTCTAAATGTTTTGTTTTCTGCAGAGACGACCGCCTGATAACTCCTTTTATGTAAGAACGTGTAACAAAAATCCAAAGAAGACAAAATGGTGGTATCATGGTGAGTATTTTCAGCTTTTAATGCCTTTTTCACTTAGCACAAAAGCATGTGACTCCAAAGGCGATGTCATTGAAATATTTTTTTCTTTTCCTTCACAGATGATACGTGCTAGTGTACAAACTTTGTAATAAATGTAGAAGAGAGAAGTCCTACTGACCTACGTAAAGCACTTTTTAAATCATTCAGTCTTTGAACTCTGACCTTTGACTGGAACAATGGACACCATGCGCTGGAGGCTCTTGACTGCATTTACCCCGCGGACAGGTGGATGCATGTTTAATCGGCTGTAATATAGAGAACGAAAAATAACGGAACGTTTAGATGCACCCAAGGCGGAACGTTTCTGTGGCAAAAACGGTAGTGATGCAGCGAGCGGGCGAGCAAGGTGGATTTATAGTGAGACGATTATAATTCCTGTTTTAAGATTATTATTGTTACTTTTTCGTTTGTGTGTGGGTGCATTTTAAGGTCCTCGTGTTGTGCAATAATAACTGATGGATGCATGCTTGGGCCTACAAAGAGAAATCCAAATCTTGTCGTTTTCTGGAAGGGATCTGACCATCATAACCCCAAGGAAATGCTTCATCTTCGTTTTGTTTTTGTTTTTTTAAATTATATGCACTGTGAAAGTATCTAGTTTAAAGAGGCACTATATTAGTATGTTAATCCCAATTTGCAGTTGGACTGTTAGCGGTCCTCCTCTTATTTATCAGGTTTAAAGGGTTTTAGTTTGCATCACTGTATCGAGAGTAGACACAGTTTTCTTCTTCATCTTCCAACGTGAGACCCATGTGCAGTTCTTCCAGCTGTTGGACAGAAAGTCGGTACAGATGGGAATAAACCAGATATGACGATCGATCTCTTAGCCGATGACCTCACGGTGTACGTCTCCTCGTTAAGTTGGGCTGAACTCGTGTAGTGTTCACTAGTCCAGCCTCGAAGATGTGCAGCGGCCTCTCTTCCATTTAAAGAATGTCTGTAAGAGAACGTTGTCGCATGATCCATCTTTATTTGTACGATTTTACATTTTTTTTCTTTTTCTTTTTTAAACTTCATGCTTTAATCTTCTAAAAATGTTTGATTTTAAACTTCCTTGAGTTCTTTTTTTTTTGTACTGTTTTTCAACTAGCTGATACTTTGAAAAGGGGGGTGTTTTGATGGGTCAGTATGTTTTGGGATTTTCTTTCTTTTTTTTTTTTTATTTGTTATTTAATTTAAATCTTTGTTCTCCACAATGGTAATGAATGACGAAAAGGAGAGTCTTTATAGAAGTCGTTAAGAGACAAGGCTTTTGTGATTCCCCCTGGTCAGAGTTTTGGCTCAGGTACTTTTTTCAATAAAGAGATCACCTCTAAAAAGATACCTATCAGATATTTTGAATTTAACTATATTTTCACCAAAAGAGACTGTTATGTTGTAAACTTATAACATGTCTGAAACTATTGTATATAAGTCTTTGAATTGTTGGATGATGTGACAGAAATTAGCAGAGGATGCATTTACTTTATAGCAGAATGATATTAGGAGTGCTTTATTTCGTTGGAAGTTAGCCTGCATCTTTTGCTAATTAGGATGTGTACAGACAGCAACAAACACTACTGTTGGTTAAAAAAAAAAAGTTTAGTAGTTTTACAGTGGGGGTGCATGCAATTTTAAACCCTGCTTTTTCTTATTGGCATCAGACATCGTGACAACTTTTAAGTCTTTCCATAACTTAAGTAATGGTTTATGGGATGGATATTACAAACCTCACCTCCAGAGGCTGTGTGGCTCTTTGTCATTTCAGGCTGTAATCACTCCATTCCTAAAGAAATGTAATCGCCATCCAGTCAGAGATACTTGAATTTTCCATCTTGGGTTTGTTTGTATTGCATTTTTTTTTTTTTTTTTTTTTAATTTCCAGGGTCTAGCTGAGTTTATTGAATGAACATGAGTGAATGTGATGATGCTCTATACTGTAGAGGAGATTACCACAGCACACTGCTATCTCAAAAACTATATTGATAACTTAAAGACATCTATTTAACCAATGACTTGTTTTTGTTTTTTTATTATTATTATTAGCTTCTTTGTAATGGTCTCGTCTGCTGTCACCGTGCTGTGAGAAAAAGACAACGGGACTGAGATATAATTATGTAAATGCAGTCATGACAGCATTTGTGTGGGGACAAGAATCCTTCACCCAGTGGGCAGTGGATCAGAAGAGATTTGAAAAAAAATGCGAGTGAATATGTTACAAGGGTTTGGATGTGACATGTTTTGTTTTTGTTTTTTTTTTTTAAATTTCATTTCTTCCTAGGTTTTTTTTTTTGTTTTCCTTTTTCAATGTGGTTTGAACTCTTAGCTTGCAGGTTGTTGTGAGTGATCAACACTAATGAGGGTGTGTTATTTATATTTGAAATTTTGTTCTGGGATGTGCAAGCTCCATGTAATAGGTGCCTGTTCATTTTCATAATCAATAATAAAAGCAAAGATTCACTTTTATTCAACCCTGGCTTGCACAATCTGTGAATATATACACAATACTTTTGTTCTGCAGCTTTTAAATTGACTTTTTTATGGATTTTATGCTGACATAAATTAAAACTAAATACTTCCACTCTGAAAAGAGTGTAGGTGGAAAAGGGTGATGACTGCCAAATTCCGAAAGAGAATTGTATTGTTTGCCAAAAAATATCCAAACAATATGTTTGAGTACGATTAAGTCTCATTAGGGATGTCACAGTGTTGCAGGGAGAACAGATTTCTCTTGGAGACTGTTGACAACATATTTTATGGTCAAATAATAAAATCTATTAAGCAATATTTGTACGGGAGCACATAAATTTTAATTATGTGGTGCACACCACCATAAACCATGTGAAATTACTTTTGACGAACAATCATTTTTCAAAGGCATTTTGTGCCCATCATTAGATAACAGATACATCAGAAATATGAATTCTTTAAAAAATGTTCAGCACAGGCCAAACTACACATGTGTCATAACTTGTTTTGTGCCATGTTTGCATGTTGTTATGTCCTTGGCAAAGCTTGAAAACATGTAAATCACTGGTTAGGCTTTACAAACATTCTGTTTTGTTTATGCTAAAATGATTTATCCAAGCACAATCAGTCACAGCTTTGATTTTAAAACATTCGTGGCCCTTTTGGGAGATTTGTTTTTAATGCATGAAAACTTGGCATTGCAGCATGCCTGTGTGTGGAATGACAACGACCTAGGAGGAAATACTTTTTCCTACATACATGGTTTAGTGTTTGTATACTGGTCCCTCTGTGGGATACATGTCATCACAATAACACAAGAATTGGTTTAGTGGCACCACCTACTGGCCTAACACAGTAAGACTTGTCATATCTTTTGAAGAGCCAAAATGTAGTTTTTTTTGTTTGTTTTTTTTTTTTGCCTTCCCCTGACAATGTTTTAAAGAAGAAACTCAAACTGGGAATTGTATTAATGAGGTAATAATATAAAGCATAACTGAATAAGCAAGCTGTTCTCAGAGGCAAATAAGAGCCCAGAACACTGTTTGAAAGGTGGCAGGGTCCGCCAAAATTAAACAGTGTGGAAGTGTGTTGTCCTTTAATGTCAGTTTGTTTGTTCAGCTTATTCAGTCACAAAAACAAAGTGAGTTCAGTCATTAAGTTTGTTTGGGCATAAAAAAAAAAAACAGTTAATGAAGATATTTTCCTTTCTGATTAAAATGTTTACCCTGAAACTACATAGTGCACCTTTACTAATTTGATAAACAGTTCTCACTGGAATTTTTGTGGGCCTTCTCCAGCTGCGGGACCCCAGAATCACATCCACCAAATAGTTTTGAAATATCAGCATCAGCTGAATGTAGTCTCTTGCACAAACTGGTAGGCCTCTTCACTTAACACCTGGCCCTGGAAGTGCCCTTGAGCTACGGTGGTAAATCCCACCTGGAGCAGGGAGTTTTGTTCCCTTGGTGGTTGTGTATTCTTTGACAACAAAACAAAACAAAACAGTTTTGTAATGAACTTCATAATTAAACTCACTCAGTGAAGGCGCTTCTCTGAGAAGCGATTTAATTTTCCAGAGATATAAACACACATCCTTATGTAAAGTGTCAGTGATACTTGTGCCTGTAAAATGCATCATATAATAAATATAAGATCAGTCATTAAATCAACCCTTCATGCACACGGTGTGCACAGAGGCTCATTTCTGCTCTGAATCAAAGTTGCACTGTTCCAGGCTCCGAGGTAGCAAGCCCGGACTGAACCATTCCCATCACCGCGGGGGTGGCTGATTCATTCAAGATTCACTTCAAACCGTAATGCCGCTTGCTTAGCGATATGCAATAGGCGACGCTGACAAAATAAACAAAACACAAACTTTATTCATGGCATATCAACGTGAACTGTCACTTGCTTGTGATGGGACATTTTGTATTTATTCCCCAGACTAATAACGTGGTCTGTTCCCTCTTCCATCCAGTTCTCTTTAGTGTTTGCCAATGTCGGAGGTGTAACTGGGGTCTGGCCCTGGACAAAGGTAAAAAATACCCTAAAATATTTGCCCCTTTGTTGTCGGATAGTCTCTGGATTATTCGTCACGCTGTCGCCAGTTCGCATATGCTGTTGCGGCGGACTGAAACCCCCCGGACTTTCGTGGAGGATGGGGCGGTATGGAGATGCTAGCAAGAGGGGTGCTCGGCCGATCAGCCATGATGAGCGTAAACCGGCTAAACTAGCGCTACCGGAGGCGGTTAGATAGTGTATATTCATCAGGAGAAACCACACTGACATATTCGTGACAGCATGCATGCCTGTCAGCTCTGTTGGTTCGTTTTTAGGAGCTGACATTTGCAGGAAATGGCGTTTTCTTCGTTGGGAACGTTAGCTTCCTGCTAAGCTGGACACAGTCGAAGCTGCAATGTAGGTTGAGGGGTTACAGACAGCCCTGTAGCTCTGTCAGTCAACCTTAACTCAACACCACTTCCACAGCCAACTTACTGTGCAGGACGGACGTGCCCGCGGGATCGCTGTTTGGCGGTGTGTTGGTGCGCCTGTTGCTGTGAGAGGTGGAGGAAGAGAAGAAGAAGGAGCAAGAGAGAGATTGTGACCCCGAGAACTCTGAGGGGGAAGGCAAGATGCAAGGAGGATTACAGCCAGGAAAAACAATCGATTGCATGCAGTGTCTTTGGACGCTGGCTCAGGGTAGCACATGCATTTTAGCTGTCAGTTGTGTTCTGGACATGCAGGTGATCTGTTGTTTACACCTGTCCAGTCATGGACCTCATCTGTTAACAGTGAACATGGAGAACACCTGTTGTCATGGTTTCAGGGTGAAGCCCAAGAAAACACCTGAGGCATATTCCCATTGGTCTATGTAACATCCAAAACCTCAAGACATTGATCCCCCCCCCCATATAGAATTTTTGCATGGTGACATTCTGATTGAAGATATTGCCCATCACCGGAGGCACTGGGTTCAAAGCCAGAATTTCTTTATTAGTGTCCAAGTGCAATTTCTCCACACTCCAGGGGTTCAGTCTTGTGTCTGACCCTTTGCTCTGACCTCTGTGGGGACGTGAGGCGTTTAATTGCGTTTTTCACATTTTATGTAATCTGTCTTCATCTCTTGCTAATGAAAAGCACATGGTAGGATATCATGTTAGTAATATTGCGTAGCCACTGGCCTGTGTGTAATTGCATCCACAAATATTACATGCATGCTCAGAAAGATGAAGAAGTTGATGGGAGATTTGTTAACTTGAACCTGTATTGTTGGACGTCTGCTTCATGCCAGCCTTCGTAGCTCTCTTTAGTATCGAATAAAATGTGATTGAACGTCCATTGTCTTGTTCGGGCTGCTATCACAGGATTCTGTCCTTTTTCCGGGGAGCTTAGCAGCAGTAACATGAGCAAAGCTCCTTCAAATAAAGCTTCATTGTCTGGGTGCATTAGCTGCCAGTGGATCAGAATGTGAGATAGGCCCTAGTGTTGCTCGGTTTGAAGTCTGTGCTTCAGGCCCGCAGAAAACTATAAAAGACATTGAACAGCTTTACATTCTGAATTTTTTTTTATCAAACAAGTGACATGTCTCATTTAAAGTCTGTTTAGAGTGACATGATAACAATCAGAAATAATCAGTGTCTCTCTTATAACATTTAAAAGCTGTCACTTGTTGTTTGGTTCCAGGAATAGAGCATGGCTCAAGTGAAAGTACAGACCTCAGCACCCCTGGCTGGTCCTGGCCTCTCCCCCGGAGTTCCCCCGACAGCCATGGCCAGCCCAGGATCCCTGGGTCTGCAGCCCTCCGTCAACGGCACAGGCCCGGCCCCCACACCCGCCTGCCCTGCTCCTGCAGTCGGATATGGGGACGCCCCTGTGTCTGCTACATCGCCAGGTAGAACAGTTAAAAAAAAAGTTTCCCCTCAGGGGAAATTAAGTGGTCCATTAATAGACATGATATTGACTATATTTTAATGATAATAAATAATTAACTATTCTCATCTGCATCCTCGAGTTCAAAAAGTAAAAGAGTTGATGTGTTTCAATGCTGTAAATGTGCTAGCATTGTAAAGGTACTGTGTAGCCATGGTTGTCATATTAGCATATTACGTCTTTGACCAGAAAGAATATTTATTCAAACTACAAATAAAATCATATCATCAGAATAGATCCCGCTGTTTTTAGACCTTTCTTCTCTGCTCTCGACCTGCTTTGGTTAGAGGTCAGTTGTCAGTGGTGAAGGGTTACACTCTATAGATTTATGTGTAATGTGTTGCTCTATAAAAGAAATCAAATATATTTTTTAAATAAGATGGCAAACCTGCAGCTCCTGTCCTCCCCACTGCCCGTAGTTATGATCTTAAAGTACTGATAACCCTAGTAAAATTTTGTATCATTAAATTGACTTCACTATAAGACATGAATCATGGCTTGTGCCTAACCTAAAAATGAGCTCATTTGTGTAGTGACCGAATTTTGAAATTTTTCCCCAAAACGACATGGCACAACTTTAATATGCGATCATTGTTCATGTATATATTTCTGTCTCTGGTGCTATAACCCTGTTGCTCAGTGTACACGACATTCTACCATGCTCCATTTCAGGCCCGCCCCAGGAAAACATGGCAAACCCTAAAGAGAAAACTCCAATGTGTTTGGTGAATGAGTTAGCCCGTTTCAATAGGATCCAACCACAGTACAAGCTCCTCAATGAGAGAGGCCCTGCACATGCTAAGGTAAGGAGTGGGCACATCTCTTTCATAAAATGAGTCATGGTGGCACGACAACAAAAGTACCCATTGTCTCAGGATTATTGTATTGTATTGAGTTGTATTTTGAAACAGTAGATTAACTTGCATTCATGTTGAGCTAATACATGTTTATTTACAGCATTTCCCTACTGTGATGATGCTTCATATTTTTGAGTACTTTTTCACAAGTGAATATCGGTCATGCAGAATACATCTCCATAGGGATGTTGGTAAAAATGTTCTGTCAGGTGATGTCTGTCCCTCTGGGTGTCACTGTTCTAGATCTTCACGGTGCAGCTGACTCTTGGGGAGCAGGTGTGGGAGGCAGAGGGCACCAGCATTAAAAAGGCCCAGCACTCCACAGCCGCCAAAGCGCTGGACGAGAGCGTCCTTCCCAGGCCAGCGCCCCGCTCCCCTAAAGTGGACATCAACAGCAACCCAGGTACTACAGCCTCAGAAATCACATAGTGGTGTTGCGTTTAAAACCATTTGTTACTAATGTGTTAGGCCCCTAAAAGCTGATAATATACAGGTGCATTTAACAGCAGACAGAAATGGTAAAAGCAAAACAAGTTGCTCTAAATGCTGGTGTGTAAAGTGTAAATATTGTGTGTAATTGTTGAGCAACCAGAGTGCAAACACCACTGATCCATCTCTACTTTAGGTGTAATACTTTTAAAAACTGATGAATTTAAAATACAGACACTTTGTTATTTTTTACTTATGCTCTGCCTCAGCTTCAGCAGCTGATAACAGATGCTTGCAGCAGTAGCCAGACTAAACAAAACAAAATATAATGACCAGTCATAAAAAAGTGTTAGTGTTAAGCTTCTCATTAAGGATGTCAATAGTAAGCTTAATTTCCAGAACAGGAAAGTTGATTGCAACTCTCACTATTCATTCTGTATTATAAATATGCAAAGTATAGGAACAGGCAATGTCCAGGCAGACAACGGGCAGTCGATATAATATTTTGAGTTATGTTGTGGATGCCTGAAGCTGTTTTCCAATTCTTTGTTATGGTCCATGCATTGATGAATATCAGAACTGTTCTTTCAGGTTGCAGTAGTGCCCTCTACTGTTCTCTCTCTCTTTTTTAGAGCTAAATGTGAAATAAAGTATATCCAGTTAGAGGTAGCCTATGCAATCATAAAGAAGAAGGTGACGGGTGAATTATTAATGGAAAGCTTCAGTATTTTAATTGTGTTTCACCTGGATGACTTTGGTTTCCAGGTGTAACCCTCTAGCCATTGGATATATTTAGATAATCCATGATCAGAACAAAGCTAGTACAGACCCTCTCAATAAAGCCTGAGTGCTAGCTTATGTTTTTGTCTCTGTCCAAATTAATACCACTTGCCTGTGTTACCTCCCCTGCGCTCTATGGCATTGTTGTAGTGAAAGACCTCACAGTCAACCTCTTAATGGGATTAAGAAAGCCCTGTGATAGGTTATGCAACAGCAGTGGGGAGCTGTGGGATTAGCAGTCGGACAGGTAGGAGAGTTCTGCAGTTTCAGATTGAATACAAATATCCTCATACTTTAACTTGTCAAGTCAGTTCTAATTTAAAAAGTTAATTTGGAAATTTAGAAATGTTTTTTTGTTGTTTTTGGTGAGATATAACATTTTCATTGGTCACACTGATGCACCTGAAATAGTGCTTTTTTTTTTTTTTTTTTAGATGATAGAGGTTATCACCTTTTTTGGTGTGTGTGTTGTAATTTAATTAACAGGATGTGAAGAAATTCAATTTAAATATGTAATTGGGTGCATCTAAATTACGTGCTGAAAAAGTTAGGTGCACCAGTGTGAGAAGTGGTGGAGCTGGATCAATTTTTAACTCTTGGTATTTAACTACAGATTTCTGTTATACAGGCAGTATAACACCCACAGTGGAGCTGAACGGTCTAGCCATGAAGAGAGGGGAGCCAGCTATCTACAGGCCTTTGGATCCCAAGCCCATGCCCAACTACAGAGCAAACTACAACTTCAGAGGGATGTTCAACCAAAGGTGAGCTCCGAAAACTGAACTGCCCATAGCTGTTAAGTGACACTGAGTTTTTGTTTCACTTGGTAGATTGAGTTGACAAACTACTTTGCACTACTGCATCTGGGAAAGTGCCATATGACCAAAATGTCATGTCATAATGAGGATAATTTTATTGTTTAGTAATAATGATATCAAAATCACAAAATAATCATGAATTCATTAGACATTAATGTAAACAATCCAATAGGCGTTAATATAATCACAATAATAAAAGTATGTATGTTGTCATTATATAGTAACAATCCTGCATTCACAATAAATGTTTCCATTAAAAATCAATAACCTAATGGAATCTTAATAAACTTAAGATTTTCTTTTTAAAACTATTGAAATGATACCGTCTTTATGAGGGTGGTGACACTCGATATTGCCACTTCTTATCAGTTTATTATTCATTATCAGTATAAAATTATTCCCTGATCTTCTCTGCTCTTACTTCTATCCTTTCAGTTACATAACAAATCGATTAACACTTTGACACTTTTATATTTCTCATTCGTTCTTTGTTTACATGTGATGTATCACACGCTTTTTGCCTCAGCCACAGGCAATAACCTTGCTGTTAGTCAGCTGTCAAGCTCTGGCTTAAGCAACTAAAATTGAACCATTTATGTTCTATTGACTGAATAACTGACCAAATCCTTAAAAAAATAGATGTACTGTCTGTAAACATGCAAGTTAAAGGGCCACAAAAGCTTATGTCAGTTTTGTTTCGTTTTCCCAACCACATTAAAAAGACTGTTCTCAAATTCATGCTCAAAAACTTAATTTTGGATGCCTGAAACACCGGCTTAGCATAGAATTGATAGTTGACTAAAACGCAGAGGAAGAGATGAGCTTTAATATTCATTGCTGTGTACATGTGAGGACATGGTCTTGATATATTTTGGATGGCCTTTAAACTGCATTGTTTCTTTGATCCAACTGGCTCAGATGTGTGTCAGACGTGGCCCTCCACTCCATATGTTTTCGAAGCTGATGAATGTGGTGCCCTCATGGGGTCCCTTTGCACTCAGTCTCTGTCAGCTTCTTTTTTTGCTTTACTGGAGCCGTCCAGCCATTTCCAAAACTCCATAAAAATGCCACAGAGGTGCAATTAATGATCCCTCAGTGAAGGATTGTTTTTCAGGAATTTGGATGTGTCGACTTGCCCAACCATGAGCTCAGGTACACTGTGGCCACTTTTTTGTATCTCTGAGACAACTTCAAGAAAATCGGTAACTAATCTAAAGAGTGTTTTGGAAGATAAATGGGTCATTTTTTTCCCCCCCGTGTTTAATAGACAAGACATGAATGTTGTTAAAGTTTCGTGTCTTGAAATGATAGTCTTAGATTTTGTTACTGGTTTAATGAAATGTCAGCCTAATATAAATATTTACATCTGGTAGTTTATAGTGTTTTTTTAGTGTCTTCTAAATATTATGATGTCATTTTAAACACAGAGGCAAAGTGAAAAAAAGTTGTGTGAATACAGTTTACAGAAGCTGAGTAGTGTTGCTCCAGAGCCATGACAAATATAGAGCCAAAATTCTGTGTAAGTTTATATGCATGGCCTTATTTTCTGGCGATGAAAGGATGCCCTCCAGATGGCAGTGTTTCCTAATTTTAGAAATCTTGTCGTCGCTGCCTTCCTAAGGTGATTGAGCACCCATTTTGTAACAGGCAAGGTAGGAATATGGTGAATTTGATATAGGTTTTCATAGGTATGGATCTCTGCAGTGTCATCCATAGTGTTTACATGCAAAACTTTTCTCAATAAACGCACTAAAACCAGGAGACCAGAAAGTGAAGGCTGCATGTCTATTTAGCGTTTTTATGTAAACTTTGGCTCATTAAAGTCCTGTGCTAAGGTATTCTGATGCCAAATGTGTGGGATTTATTTTTAAGATGTGGATACGTTGCCAGAAGAAGTCAGTGAATCAGTTGCGGTGTTGGGTAACAGCGAGTCTCGTCAGCAGACAGTCTAGCATCTGGCTCACATCTTCCACTATTTGATCCATGCAGGAACAAACAGGGGGTGAAAGACAAATGTCTGTGGGGTAGAGGAGAAAATCTGTTTTCCAGCATCTGTCTGTCAATGTCATACGTCACAGTGATGAGTTTCTAAGAGACAGGCTGTGGCTATTTCTCATGGTCTGTTTTGTTTTCTCATGCCACTTTGTAAGGAGGAGAGAGGGGTGAGGGGATGTGTGTGTGTGTGTGTGTGTCTGCAACAGAAACGCCAGTAGTATATATTATCCCAAGGTCATTTATGTTTTCATCAGATCTCTTTCTTTCAGTGTAGTCGAGCCCCCGAATTAATGAAAGCGAGACCTTCTGAATATGAATTCTGTTCATCAGATGACTGACTATGTGGCGGAGTGGCAGGCCATATCTATAATCAGTCACCTTAATGATGCTGCGGGGAAAGGAAGGTTTCCATATGCCCATGTCCTTACCTATTATGATGAATAAGAGTGATCCGGAGTCATGTTGATGGAGAATCAGACCATTAATAGGGCAGCCTGGCTCTGATCCATCAGCGCTCTAATCACCACCAAGACCAGTATTGATTCATTCAGAAAGTGCCCTGATGAGAAAATATGGCGATAATATGAAATGTGCATTTATCAGCGTCTTAATGAATCTTATTTATGGTGAAGGGACTGCGCATAATTTCTTGCCTTCCAAGTCAGCTTAAATCAGAGATACATCTCTGTTGTCCTGCAGTCAAGAACCATACCATTGTTCATGCTCAAGTACTGGAAATACCAGAGTTTCTGTCGTCTGTTTTTTTTTTATTGGTAATGTAAGGTTTTCTTATTGGTAATGTTGGTCTGTCCAATATAATTGAATCTCACAAGCCATATTGTCCAGAGAAACCAATTCTCTTTAAGCACAATTTGAATTGCACAAGGGCAATAAGTGATTCTTGAGAAAAATAGTTGATTGTTAACTCTTACTCCCAGGCTCTCAAATACTGAGCCTTTACATCTGTCGATGCTCAGCGCTCTGTGAATTGTTCTTAAGCTCAGTGAACTGACAATATTTGACCAGAATTTCTAACATCTGTCTGGGACAGCGCAGGGACAGGCAACAGAAACTCTGGAACGTGCTCTCAATGATAGATGTTTTTCTGCTCATTCAATCAGTTACTGAGCTGCTGTGTTACATTATGAGGAAATTCAGCCCAAATGATTCACATAAATGATTATTGAATCAGGGAAACATTTTTGTTATCTAGAAATGTGGTTACGTCAACCGTGTGTGGACAATCCCAGGCTCGCGTGTTATCATTGGAACACCTGATTCCGATGACTCAAACTGGGCTCACCCAGCCATCTATCCATGGCGCTCCCATGTTTCCCCTTGCTGCTCCGATCCCAGGGGGGTGGGGGCGCCTGCATCCTGCATTCTGTCAGAGTTGGAATTTGGATAGGACTTTCCCTGTTGGAGCAAAGCAGAGCATTCAGAAGCCGCCCACCTGCACCGGGCCCTCATTTGGTTATGACCATATACGTTGTGTCAGCTGGAAGAATAGTGGGCTGAATGACTGGGGGTGCTTTGCTCTGTGACATTTCCTCCTGTGATGATGTTGAGATACCGAGCTGGTCGTCACTGCTTTCTCTGCAGGAAACCCAGAGGAGCTTTCTGTCGCTGCAATAATGTTGTTTTGACTGGTCTGGAATTTTACACCAATAGGAGCTTAAATAATGGAAGTGAAAAAAACAACACTTTATGCCACCTGCCCAGTAGCATACAGCAGATAGACCAAGGTAGATGCTGGCCAGCGAATGTATTCCCTAAAAACCCACTAATACCAGGCTTTTGTCTTCAGTGAGTAAGTTTCCAATCTATATTCATTCATAACTGTCAGCTAACTGCAGTGGTCACAGGTATTTAACAGCTCCGTTCTGCCATGATGGAAACATGACACTCAGGTGGACACGCTTACTGTCACCCCTATTTCAGAGCGATGCAGTGACATGCCTTGAAGTTCTGGACAATTGTGCGTAAATAGTTTTTCCTTTGTCTCTGTTCAAGCGCCACTCGACACATTGTTAATTTGCCTTAAGTTTGTGTAAGTGACACTGAATCGAAAGAAATAACTACTGTAGCATTATCTGTGGCCTCCATGCTGTTTTACAATGTTCCTGTTCCTGTCCTGATGGAGAAAGGCAGTCATCCCCTATTTTTAGTGAGTTTAGAATGCACAATGGCTGCATGCTATAATCCTCATAACTAGGGCTGGGCGATAATAAAACGCTAATGATATCTATCGTGATAGACAAGTGATCAATATCAATAAAAAATACGCTTGATAGAATGTTCAATAATTTCACTGAACTCCATCAGAAAAAACAGGAAGAAAACCCCAATGCAGAACCGAAAGGCATTCTGGGGGATGTAGGCAGAGGAAGTGCTTTAGCCTCTTGACCTCTCCCAGCCCAGCTAAGCAATGTTGGTGGCATGAACAAACTCACTCGCTCTTTGGTAACCTAGCAACAACCTGTTGAGTGACATGCACAGTAGCACTTTGATGTTTCGCCATCTTGCCTCATAACAGCTTTAACAGAAAGAATGGCGTGGCGTGAAAAGAGAAAATGAGTGCGACAGCGCGAGAGGAAATTGTGGATAAAAGAGGAAAGGTCACGTCACCAGTTTGGCAGTATTTCGGATATTTCAAGTACGACAAGAGTCAGACCAATGTTGTCTGCAAACTATGCAAGGTCGTTGTCCCTACCATGTCTGGCAGTACGACAGATTTATTTTACCACCTCAGCCGCTCTCATTTAGTGAAGTACTTGCCACCGCTCAGAACAGTTGAGAAGTCTAGATCCAAGAATGTTATTCACATGCTTGACCCCCCTTACACTCTTATTTCAAATAGGTTTAAAAAAAAAAATCACTAATTATCAAGATCAACTGATATGAAACACTTATATCGTGATGCATTTTTCCATCATATTGCCCAGCCCTTGTAAAAATCACACCTGAATGTATGCCTAGTGATGCTGTGTGTGTGTGTACGAGGTCATGAAAGACATATAAAGAGACAGTTGCCATGGAAAGATACTTATCCTTGACAAATGAATACCCTTCTCATTCCTGCAGGGCATCAGCACACAGAGACTCTCAAAAGGGCGCACACACATACACAGGTGTACTTTGTCATCTACATCTCTAATTGGGCCAACTTGGCTCACTTAAAAAGGCAAATCTGCCCGTGAGCGCTTTTCTATATTCAAAACTTGCTCTCATCTCCTCCTATGTAGAGATATCAGATTATACTGCGAGGTCCCCTTCACACATGCCCTCGCCTTTCTTTTTTTTTTCTTTTCATTTTGCTCACTTTCTCCCACTCAGGTTTATTTTTTGCATGTAGCTTTTCTGGTCCTGTCCGGCTGTACAGTCCCATGCTGCCTAATCAGGACACTGTGTGCTCTTGCGTCCACTCAAGCATGCCACAGATATGGTTTCTCTTATCCATCCTATCATCACTGCTGTCCAAAAACAAAAGGGAGCTGCCAAGGCCCACAAGGTAGAAACTTCAGGGGAATAACTTTTTATTACATTGCATATTGTTATTTTTTTTAAAATGGAAAATGTAAATCAAGATGCATCTCCTCTGATCGTTCCTAAATCACCATCGGCGACATGCCAGAACAAAGGATAATCTGTCCAAATTGTACAAATGGGTGTAAACTCATAAAGCTGTGTTTTATTGAGTGCACTGTGGGGGTGGAGGAGTGGAATACAGGTCCAACATAAACAAATGCTCAGAATGATTTGTGCTTAACAGACTCAGTGACACAGAAGTCTGGTCTCTCCTTTCATCTCCTCTCCTCTGAGTGGAGTTTGGTGTTTGTGTATCCCTGTGTGTCCTCCCCGCCTCTTTTGCCTTGATGTATTGAATATAAAAATGAGACCCCATACGTGTGAAGCAGGTTGCATCAGTAGAAAGTCAGACGACTACGTGTGGTTCTAAGCACTGTACGTGACGTGTATGTTTGTAAAAAAAAAAAAAAAAATACACAACATGCACCAAGAAATTCAACCCTTCTTTTTTTCTTGTAGTTTTCAAAATGAATTTTCTCACCGCCTGGGTCACTGTGCAGTATCATTGCCGAGCTGTCAAGAGAGCACAAGTCAGCTTGTCGGCACACACCAATCTCCTATTTCCCGGCACATCGTCTCTGCAACAAAGCAGCAATTTTATCACCTTAATCCCCGCTGTTGGCAAATCCTGGCTACTGTACCTTGACTGCTTCTCAGCACTTGTCAAAGATGCTCAGACAGTGGTTTGTGATCCAGACTCTTTGGATTGCCCTTTCTGTAAATGGCATGATTGTGCAGCTGTTATTGAGTTTGTGATCTCTGCCTCAGTTTCTGTCATTTTGAGAGGGAGGACAGGTTCCCTTTTCTTGGGAAACAGTTTAGTTAAACCCTTGTCACACCACAATCACTAATCAGTCTTGTGTGGTTGGATGTGTCAGTGGAAGAAATCTATCACAAATATGTACTTAGTGTACTTTGGTTTGCATCATCCCAGCAGCAGACACACTGCTGGATGCCTTTCAGAGTTTATACTGCCATATTCCTGTTTGGAGTCTGTCATCATGCATCATTATAATACTTTACAGAGCCGGGAAAGTCAAAACAAAGTTTTTTCTGTCAAGTGATGCTGCACTTCTTCTTTGGTGGTCCTACCAGATGAGAGCCGACGAGGAAATAGGGGGAATCTGAGCAACTGTATTTAACATTGTCTAATAGGTTTGTGTTGCATTCTCAGCAGAAGAAAACTGCACTTCAGCTCAAAATTAAATTACACATTTTGAGGGTGCTTCAGTGTGGTAGTTTCTTGCTTAGCTGAGTTTATGTGGGATTGTTCTCATTTGACCTTGAATGAATTAAACAAAATAATTTAAGAGAATTGAACCAAATTAACTAGAATGTGCCAGCTCTTAATAAATTGACTTATTAGCTGATTGTTGAGTCACTAAATTGGCTATTTTTCCACTATTTTTTCACCATGTCTAATTTCTTAGAAGATTTCAATAATTGTTTACTTGTTATTGATACACCCGTACCAGCTTTACCAACAGCAAGTTGACACACCCCTGTAGTGCCCATAGGCCTACCACCATCCACCCTTTTGACTAAAGTAAGAATCAAATTCACTTGGATGCTGCTGTGCTTTACACAAAGTACACCAGCTTTGTTATATTTATCTTTCAATAGAAATACTGAGTCAAATACAGTCTTCAGATTTACATTCATCACATTCAGTCTGGACTGCACAGTGATGTTGTTGCAACTAATTTTAGAGGGACTGATTGAAAGCAACTGACTGAACGACCAAAAAAAAGGAAAGAAAATAAGTTGCAGGCACAAAGACTTCTTGTAAAGCAAACAAAGTCAGAAGAATTTGGCAATAACAAATTCATATCGTTCTTTTTTTTAATTTTTTTTTTTTTTTTTTAGAAAATGGCACAGAGTTTTTTTGTTTAGTTTTTTTTTAAATCTCTTTTTCCCTACTTCATGACAATGAACATAAAACAGCAGGTCACAATCTAATATGCTTAATGAGGACAGCAGGGTCTGATTTTTAGACTGATCCCCAGCCAGCCGTTCCGCTCAGCCAGCCAAGTCTTAACAGTTGGCACTAGAAGGGCACGAGGGTTAAAAAGTGTTTTTTCTTTTGCAGTGTCGCATAAATGTACACATGGCATAATTGCTTTGCACATGCTGGCAAGTCGTCCACTACTCACTAATATTTTGCTGATATTCATGCAGTGTCTGTTTTTGGTCAGATGATTAGAGAATAATACTATTTTCCAGTGGTTGCTTTTATTGCAGCATAATGATATCAGCCCTTGTTTTTTCTTCATGTAGTAACCCCATTTTGTTTTTTGTCTATTGCGTGCTACCTGTCAGTTACAGCACTTAAAGTCTATCATGCTTGGAAACAATACTTGATGTACGGCCATGACCCAGCTATAAAGTGCGACAGGAGAGTCGAGGTCGGTTTACACGGGGCTGTAACTTGTCGTGAGCCAGGCAATGGAAGGAGGACACGAAGGCAGCGCACTGATTACAGAGCTCGCACAAAGAGAGCTTTTATCTGTCGTTTGAAAATGAAGCCACAACAAACAGTAAAAACAATGAGCACTGTCAGATTGGACAATTTAATTAAAATAAGTTATGAAACCTCTGTTTTATGCCCAGCTCCTGTTGGCAATTCTTGATAATTAGCTGTTGTCGGTAAAGGCGGTGATGTGAGTGTAGACACCAGCTGTCTGCCACCTCAGCAGCTCATTACGCTGAAGGGACATAAGGTGGAAAAACGTTGCTCCCATGGCAGGCTTTAAGGAAAACCTGCAGAATGTAAGGCTAGGTTATACTGAACTGTAAAATGAGAGCTATTAGTGACCAGTGGAAAGTCTTGGATGGTGAGTCAACACAACATATCGACTTTTACACTTTTTACACTTGACTGATTTGATCCGTGTTGGTAACATTGAAGATCTGAAAAGCTTTAATCACCAAAAGAATCACATTCTAATGCAATCCAACGCTGCTTGTTTGAGTCAGAGCTGCCCCAGGGGGAGGGCTGTGTTTTCTCACATCGCGCACACAATTTCTCATTATCACTCAACCTGTTTGTTGCCACTTTCAGAAACTTTGTTCACACTTTCTCTGTCTTTCTAAGGAACTGCTGCATGATAATCACCTGGAGGTTAACATTGTTTGAAGTTGCGCAAACATGACCACAATTTTCAGAACAATTACATTAGTTAATTTTGACGCCTTTCACCCTGTCTTATCAAGTCATAAAATCAAAAAACAATTCTTATGGCAGATTTTCACAGCCTGTGGGAAGAGGCTGCCCTGTAGTCTTATAGTACAGTAATGTACTTACGCAAACAAATGTTTCCCCGTCGTCATCTTCTGTACATAGATGCTATTAGAATCAAGAAGAAAGAAAGGTCTTTCTCTTAGCTTTAACTAACAGCATAGTTTTTACTTCTGTAAAGTTACAGTTTATTATTACACTCACATGCTATAATTTACTTTGTGTCAATTTACTATTGATTGTCAGTTTAGTTGACATGATAAAGGCTCTTGGTGTCTTTTCAGACAAAAAACGAAAGAGTTTTTGCACCACAAATGAAAGCTCCACAATATTTATTACACTGAGAACAGCAACATTTCGTTACCACCAAGTCGCACACCACCTATGCCTTTATTATACTCCAAACGCAAAGCATACAGCTGCGGAAACTGAAGGTTAGTTCATCCGGAATCTACTTAGAAGATGCCTTCTACACATGCGGCAACGCCTCATAGCTTGTGGCACGGTCACAACAAACTGGAGGTACAAAAATGCCTATGTCTACTCAGTATGTTTGAGTGGCAGGGGCGAAAACATAAAAATAGCTCCAGTTGTTTGCGGTGGGGCTCCAACACACAGAAAGTTGTGACATATTTATACTGAAGAGAGGGCTGGGGCGCCCTAGGGCGCACCTTAAAGGGCACTGTAGCGCGTTTTCCAGTTGAAACAACTTTACCATGTCTTTCTGTTTCGTGTATGACATGGAGAAATATTGCTTCACAAAAGACTCACAAAGAAATCATTTATATGAAACCACAGCTCCGCCATCACGCTGAATCCTATCCTCCCATGTGGATAAGTGGTTTCTGACCTCCAACAGGGTCCAAGCAATTTTGAATACAACCCCTCCAAACATCATGACAGTTGGTGTTTTGAGCACTATGTTTACTTGACTACGTGGGCTGTTTTCTCACACCACCATGTATTTTCTACATTAGCAGTTGCGTGAGGCAAAAGGGAAGGAAAGCAATCAGTGATGGACAAAGGGAATGAAATATGGAAGTTGGGAGGGAGAGAAAACAAGTAGAGGTCTGACAGGAGATTGGAAGAAAGTGCAGCTGTTGGAGGAGTGAGCCTGTCCAAGTTATTGCATTTCCCACATCTCTGTCACCCTTTTGCTCCCAGCGCAGCCCCGTCCCCTTTACAAAGCTCTGAGTCAGTTCTGCGTGTTTATGCGTGTGTGTGTGTGTAATCATGGTTTAATGCATATAAGCATTTGTGTTTTCATGTGTGGCCAGTGGATGTGGATGCTCAGTGACGCTGGGAGGTGAAGTGGGCCAGCACGCCCCCTCATTCCTGTCCTGTTATTTGTCTGTGTTTGGTTGGCCCAATTTCTCCAGTCGGCTGCTCTTTTTGGTAGTGGGGTACATATGTTTCAATTCCTCGATACGAGAGCTACCCACAACTATGCTTTAATTACTTAAAGGCTTTTACCAGTAGCACACGAAAAGACATGCAACCGTAATGAATTGAGTGTATGAGTGTTTCTCACTGATTTGTACACATCAAGAAATCAAAACTATACAGATATGAAGGACACATTTATCCAGTGTCAGTTTTACACTGTTCAACCATCTTGTAAGTGGATGAGTGATAAGCTCAACTGTGTTTGAATGAATGTGAACGCACCTTTAAAGGCCCCTTTACGTTGCACCATTTTGTGCTATCCCAAACAATTTTGACATTTGAGAGAAAGGTGGTTTGAAAATTGTTTAGATCCTATTGTGAGAGATTCTGATTTTGTCCATGTTAAAATTCAGATATTTTATCCCAATATCCAACAGTGTGACCGCTATGAAGACCCTCATTTGCACACCATCAGAATGCACAAGACAGCTAGCATAATGCTTCTGCTAAAAACACATTTCCCAACTTTGCAAAATCTGCTTTTTATTTTGACTTATTCTCCCCGACTGCAATCAAGTCTCCTCTCTTTTTGTGAGTTTGTTTTCATTCAGAGAAGTGGCAACAGAATTTTATTGTTGCACTATATTTTTCCAAGTAGAGTACACCAACAAAGCACAACAGATGAGGCACATAATCAAAGAACTCACTAACACAGACCAGACAAAATGACAGCACCGTCGCACAACCAATTTTGAAGTCCATTATCAAAGCACCAGCCCAAGGCAGAGAGACTGACAACAAAACATCCAAGAGTGTACCATAAAATGCACAAGCGCACCCATTCAAAGATCACGTACACTTTAAACTACAGTGGCACTCAGTAGAGCACATAACAGTCCTCTTTTGTACCCTCTAATACATACCAGCCACTTGAATTCGCCTGAGTGTTAATCAAGAGCCATGCAATGTTAAAGAAAGTTAATGTGGTCTACTGTGGGCTGAGACCCATCCTCCATTCAAGTTTTGTGGAAATACGTTCAGTAGGTTTTTTTGTGATCCTGCCAACCGACCAACATCAAATCATCAGACCCGGGTGGGAACATGACCTCCTTGGTGGAGGTAATAATATTGTTGTGCTACATCATCAAATAATTAGCTGCATGCACAAGAAATGCTAATATATTATATACCTTAAGGAGTAGCCTGTTTGAAATTAAATGAATAAAGAGTGGGGTCTCACTGGGGTCTCTCAACAACAACCACAGCTGAGTTGGCAGATTAAGGAGGGCAATATATTCTGAACAAAACTGAATTTGATGTGTTCTCATGGACACAATGGCAGGTTTATGACTAAAAGGAAGTGCAGCATTTGGTTTTGATCGCTGCGGTCGGCATAATTCTGCCAGCCAAAGCTGTTGAAATCTTCACCGCTTCCTATATACTTCCATCTGAATGTCATGTGTTCACTTACTGGCAACACATTTTTGGTTGCTTCCACTGAACTATGCCCCGATTGTAACTGGAAATCTCAGCCATCTGTCATGGTCACCATTTAAGAAAGTAACCATTAAACATCACTTTAATTACCAAAAAATATGCAGGAGGTAAATAAAAAAAATGAGTGCAGTTTATATCGTAATATAATAATACATTAGAATATTGTGTTTATTACATCTTACAGGCAACAGTTGAGCATAATCGTTAATATTATTGGTGGATGCTCATTTTTTTTTATAAAGCAACAGTTAACTATAGCACATGACCTTTCAATTCAAATTACAGTTATGTTAGTATTTCATTGTTATTACTGATATTAGATTTTGACATTTATAAGATAATGGTGCCGACTAGCAAAAGTTGTAATAGTTTAATCAACTAGTCGACTGATCACACATCCCTTATGGATCTAGTGGCACTACCTGCTGCTGCAAAATGATAAAGTCAAGATTATCTGCTTGCTCAGTTTAGGAGCAAGTATAACACATACAGCGAGAAAGCGTGAGATGTTTTCAGAAGATAAATATTTTTCAATGTCACAGGAGAAAATAGTTTCCAGCCCAAATATCACTCAGTCATTCCGTAATAATTGCAATACCATATCTTCTATTTCCCAGTAGGCCTGTGTGTGGGCTCACCTTTAAATGTCTCTGTGTGTCTTGACGCACAAGTCTTTGAATGATTAAGATGAATTGGTAACCTTGAATAATATGTCCCACATGAAAGAGAGCTGCAGGGAAGCTTGTGATCTCAAAGTCAAATGTATTACTCATGGCTAAATACTGATGAGTTATCTTTTGATTGAGTTGTGGTATTCCCAGCAGATGTACGAACACACACATCATCACACAGACACAGTGTTGTTTTTTTTTTTTTTTCTTTTTTCCTTATTTCCTTGCAGCAGTGTCCACACCCTCCCTACAGGTGTCCTGGTCCAGTTCCCTCTCTGTAGTAATAATAACAAAAATAATAATTGATAACTCAGCCCAGGCATATCCAGCCAGCATGTGCTGATTTTTGTACTGGCCACGGAGTGCTGACGTGATTTTCCCTGCCTTTTTTTTTTTATCTGCACGATTTTGATGTGTGTGCGTGTGCTCGCCTGTGCTCTTGGCTGCCTCGCTTGTGTGTAAGCCACTACTTTCCCACGTTGTGGAGTAGGGTCTCCCACAGGCCTCCCTCCATGTCCCCCTCTCTCTTCCCTCTTTCTTTGCTTCCCTCTCTCTCCCCTTCAGTCTCCCTCCTCCTCTTTCTCCCTTATCCTTCTCTCTCTCTCCTCCTCTCTGCACCTGTACTCGGCGCTCCAGACCCAGCTGCTCCCATCTCAGCTCAGCGCTGTTGGCTGGAGCCCATGTTGCACTTGGCATGTCCTCTGAGACCCTGGGGCCACACTTGACGTGCGAGGGCCAGGCAGGCCCCCGCCCAGGCAAGGCTCCCGTGGCCAGGAGGAGCTGAGAGCAGACGGATGAGAGGAGGGCTGTGGGCTGGAGGAAGACCTGCCGAATTTTTGGGAGTAAAACGCTGACTCATTGTTAGGCCGGCTGAGCAGGAGATTGAGGAAGACGTAAGCGGAAGAGGGGAGGAGATATTAAGAAAAGGAACAGATGTGCTGTTAAAGCAAATTTACCTAACTTTTAGAGCAAATCTTGAGAAAGACAAATACCAGTATCTGAGCTTGGACTCAAAGCATCTGTATTTGAGGACCCGGGAATGAGACTGAACAGGCAGCTTTCTCCAGTCACACTGTGTTGCTTTAAGACCAACTGTTAGTAAGGAGTCATAGTCTGGGAAACTTTGTCCACTTGAAGGTTGATTTCAGTTTATTTCAATTCTGGTCTTATTTTCAGAGTTTGGCCATGATTTCTATCCATTGTGATAATGCTGTACTCGTCAAAGTAACTCCTGAGAACCAGGCACATGGGGACAATGCTACAAGATCTTGTTTAGATCAGGACTGCCCTAAGGAACCATAAACTTAAATTTGGCCCACCAAATATTTGTAGTGAAAGAAACATTTCAAGATATGATATTTAGAATTTACCCATCGCTAATTATTGGATAGGGAAATTGATGAACCAACTAAACTGAGCATGAATAAAACTTTATCCACCCCAAACAGCCAGATTACTTTACTGTACATTAGCCATGAGCTAACGATAGCAAGCAGCGGCGCACCCAACTCTGCACTCACCAGAGATTGTAGACCTTTTCACACAGACTTTGCATTGTCAGGTTGATAAACAGGAGTAATCCCAAAAGTTACAAAGTAGCAGCTCTGCGCCATTGATAGAGTCACCAAGTGGTAGAAGAGACATATTGTACTTTTAATGTTTTTTTGTTTGTTTGTTTTTTGTTAATGTTGTTTCATTATTTGAGGTAAAATTGCTTAGTATCCCAAATTAGTTATTTGTTATTTTTCAGGATCTGAGCATGGTGGTGAGAGTGACACTGGGTACAAAGTCAGTCACTTAAGGGGATGTCGTAACTCTAGGACCATTAATTGTCGGTTATGAACTTTGAGGACAAAAAAGTTTGAGCACCCCTGGTTCCGATGCTGAAATCGGTTCACACAAGCCAACAATTCAGCCAAATCATTCAGTGGTAAAATAGAAAGTAAGTCAGTCCATAAAGTCTGAGGGATGTTCACAGTGGATAGTTTGGCTCAAAATTATCTTGTCACTCTTGTTTTCTCTTTCACTTTTGGGGTTTGTTTGAAATCTGCATGTCTGCTCAAATTCCTTTCACCCTCTAAGCATCGTCTTGAGCCCATTTCCAGATGTCAGCCATAAGGTTGTGTTACGTTGTTATTATTGATCGTAGGAATGATAACAGAATGAAGATGAACTACCAAAATAAGACTTCACATCCTTACACTGAAGTTCTAGCAACATCTTCACTTAAAAATACATTTACCATGAAGTGGATACTGAAATGTGCTAACCTTTAAGCCATGTGAGTAGCCATCAGTCTTTAAACGTACTGCATTAGCATATATACAAAGGAGTGCTATGTGCTGTTATGGCACCACCACTTGAGATCTCTTCAATTAATGTGATGATGATGTGCCTGTTTGCTTTAGAGAAACTGTGAGTGTTTTCAGTGCATACAGGTCGTCACGTCCTACATACCCAAGCTTCTAGGGTGTTATTTTGTCGTTGGTTCCCCAAATTCCTATCAAGTATTAAATCTCAGATCTCATGGCTGCTTCTGTGCCAAGTAGGATGTTTTGGTATAGCAGTATACACAGCTGCATTTCTGTGAAGCTTGTTTTCATTTTCTTCTGAATTTCACAAACTATTGATTTTCCTTGTCTCATTAAAAGCCCAATGCCTTAATCATGTAAAAATATTTAAACCAGACTCCATTCAGGATTACATAAATCCCAGCTGCTGCAGCTGCTGCTGCTGCTGCTGCTGCTGCTGCTATCCATTTGTGTCTACTACATATGTTTTCTGTATGTCCTTCTGGATGTGAGAGTAGTCTGGCAGAGAAGAACGAGTACAGGGAGGCGGATATTAAAAAAGTTTAGATTACTCTCTCCTCTTGTTAGCTTTCCCACTATTTCTCTTTCCTTGTCGTCGATCCGGCAGACATTCTCAGCCCTTCTCCCCCTGACCCAGGAGGGGGTATCACACACGCGGACTCGCAGACCTCTAAATCTACTCAGTGACAGCTCAGTCCCGCTCTGTCAGGGCCCAAAGAAAGAGAGGAAAATCTATGTTCGGGGCCAGAAGAAAGAGCAGAGGATATATGTCCCTGTGCTTTGTTTGGCATCCCTGAGCTCAGATTCAATAGCAAGACATTAGTCAAGTGGTTGGCCAACAGTCTATTGTGTAGTAATTGACCCTGATGAAGTGGTGGGCCTTTAATTTGGGGAACGGTGTAAACGGTGTGAATTGATATCTTGGCTTATAATGTCCAAGCCTCTCCCTCCCGTCGCTTTTTGTATATATGTCATATATTGTTATTTAAATATACCAAATAAACCAAAACTAAACATTCCCTTTTCCCCCTCTGTTGCTTTGTTCATTTTCCAGGTACCATTATCCTGTTCCTAAGATCTTCTATGTGCAGCTGTCTGTGGGGAGTCATGAGTTTATCGGAGAGGGACGCACCCGCCAAGCAGCCAGACACAGCGCTGCCATGAAGGCCCTGCAAGCCCTGCGCAATGAACCCATCCCTGAACGGCCACCACAGGTAAACACATACACTTACAAACAAAAAGGCTTACCGTTAGTTATCTAACAAGCACTTGGCGGCTTCCCCTCTGAGAATTCCTTACCTCATATTAAGTACATTTCCATTACTGTAAATGACCATTTAAGACAAATGAATGTTAACAATCTTTTATGTCTCACTTGTTTGAAGCGATTATTGTTCACCTCGACCCTGTACCCTGTTTTCTTTAATAATGTAATGAAGGTCTGTGCGCTAGAACATTGTTAAATTATGTTTTTACGATTGCAATTGAAGAGGACAATGTGCAGAAGCTTTTTGTTCTGTTTTGGTCAACCCCGAAAGTCTTCTCCTACACACCTATCCATCCACAGATATGCATAGCTTTATTTTATTTAGTAATTAGTAAAGTAGTAGTCATTTTACAGCTGGGCAAACTATATGTTGAAAATAGTTTCTCAGACAGGAGTAAATAATGTATTTATGTCAATTTATGTCCTTAATGTATTATTGACTTGACTTACATTGTCCATGTTCCTGGTAATTAAGGAGCATGTCACCCAGTGTAGCGGTGCCTCATTATCCTTTTTGAATTGTTTTTGGACCCTAATGGATGCCCACTGGACAGAGGAGTAAGATCTATCACCCATTGTCTCTACATAAGCTTTGAAAGGATCAATTCATTGTTGGTCCTAGTCTTTCAAATTAATTTGCTGACAATAGGAAAAATATGAAATATCACCAGCCTTGTCCTCTATGCACATATTTAGTGTTCCACTCCCTTTGGACAGTTCATCCATACTCGACAAGTAGCCACTTATGTCAGGCATGGAGCTATTTATTAGCATGGTCTGAGTAGACTAAACTTGTACTCAGCATTAGGACATGCAACCAACCATTTTGTCATGATTTCAATATTTTGTTGATTAATCTATTGATCACTTGGCCTATGAAATGTAAAAAATATTCAGTTCCCAAGTATCCTCAAAAAACCTTGAACACTTACATGATCATAGGTAAGATTTTAATGTCTGTTGTGCCATTTTTCTTGAAAATAGCTTTGAATTACTTACACAATTTTCATTATTCGTGTATGAATGCGGGAACTGTCTTCACATGTTTGCACCTTATGAAACCTCCAGCCCCCGCACAAAGCTGTTTTCCTTCCAACCTGACGTCCTGTCATTCATTCTGTCCATAAAAGGTCACTCCACTCTCCACTTAGATTGTCCTCCAATCACTGCAGCCTCATCCCTTCAGCACTTCAGTCACCTTCCAGCTGCTTTCACGCCACATGACTGTTCTCTACTCCCGCCCCTCCTACTTGAAATACTCTTCCCTTAATGAAATGTCAAAGGATTTGTGCTTCTGATCTGTTGATGCGCTCCCCAGAGGCTCTGTTAAAAGTGTTACTGTGTTTTTTGCAGATTGTAAGATGAATGCATAACCAGATTGAATCCAAATCCACCTCAGCTCTAATTACTCTAATGCAGTCCCTACAGTTTAGTTTTCACCTGGCAGGAGTGCATATTCTCCCCATTTTGTCTTTCTTCATTTTCACCTACTCCCAATGTCACTATACCTTTCCAGAGAGTTTCCCCTCAGGCATGGCTGTTAACTGTTGTTATCATCTCCCACCGGAAATCAAATTACCCCATATCCTCACGGCCTGGCATCGCTGATGGTTATTCAAAACGCTTTGGCTCCTCTCACCTGCCTGACTCGCTGTCTTGTGGCGTCAGTCTCCATAAATGTGCTCTTTGTTTGCTGCTGCTTCTGAGTCTTGCTTTACAAATTGAGGCACATTGTGTCTGTCTGCAGTATATGTTTGTCTTTCTGTCTCCACACGAGTGTGTGTGCGCTCTTGCTCATGTAAATGTGTGGACTCCCTCAGGCTAAAGGTGTTCCTTGTCACCATGGGCTGTCAAACCGTTATTTTCAGGAAGACCGCAGGTAAATAGCGGCGATGTTCTAATTGTCTTGTGTTTCTACACCGGTAGAGCAACAATACGTAACCCAAGAAAACACGAAAAACCTCACCCAACTTTACATGACTTAAGGCAATAAAGATTATATAATGAAACTGCTGACTAACTCGGAAATCCATGTCAGTTGGTTTCGATGTTGGTATACTATTAGAATTAGGGTAATTAGAGTATCTGATATCAAACGAGTGCACTTCCAGGAAGAGATATTTAAATCTGTAACCTTCGTAATCAGGTTTTTTATGTTGGTTTGTCTACTGGGAGCTCCTTTTTTCCCATCGTTTGATCTGCAATCCTTTCACCCTCTTAGGTAATCAATTGCCCATAAGCACTGTTGTGAATGTGAAGCCCTCTGTTCGCCCACAGTCATTGTTCATTCACTGCAGCTCCTTCAGGGTCAGAGTAAATGTCTCAAAGCGTAATATGGGTTCCTCGCCTGCTTACAGTTTTCCCAGAACTCTCTGTCTAGTACTTCTAGTGGAAGTCAGATTTAGCCCTCTATTTGTCTTTGTCACAGGAAGGTTGCGTTTCTGCTCGGTCATTCAGTTTGCACGCTAATTCACTCCCACAGTTGCATGCAGATGCTCACACCCCGGCAGCTTGTTAACGCAGCCTTGAGAGGGGATTCACGCGATTAATCACACACATCGCTGATAGTGGCAGGTGGGAGTGTAACCCTGAAAACCATGAATACATCCATGTTCTAATGAAAGCATTTAAGCGTAAAACAACGGATGATTCCTTTTGGACTCACCTCCTTGCATGTATGATGGAAGAGGATATATGTCTGAGCACAAAGCACAGTGTGCACACACACGTACACACCTCGCCCATGTGAGGTCTTTCGCCCGGTGCGGTAGGTGTGCATCTCACCACGTGACTGCATTTCCTGTGAAATCCAAGAGATCTCGCTGTATGAATCATGCATCGTATCAGGTCGCACAATGAGGCACGAGAAGGGAAGAAGCCCAAAGGGAAAGACCGCAGCCATTCAGACTTAATCAGACAAAGAGGTGGACATGAGAAGATAAAGATCGAGACAGCACTTTGCCTTCCCATAGACAATTGGCACCAAAAGGTCCTCATTGTATGGCTGATGATATGATCTCTATGCTGTGAACTCGGTTGCTTTTTAAGTAGAAGGGACCAATGGCAGGACTATTCAGAAGTGAATGGAAATCAGTTCAAAAAGATTCAGTCTGTCTGGTCCATATTTAAACAACTAACTTAGTGATTAAAAACACAACCCAAGGCTCAAACCTGAGTCATCTGGTACTAAGTCCAGAATTACTTCATAGATTCATGGGCGGCAAATTTTGCGGATTGAGGAAAAGATGTCTTAAAATTTTTAACATAGCAATGTTCTTATGTCTGTCTGGATTAAAGGAAATTGTGTGATTATCCCAGTGAAACCTGCTGGTGCTTTCCACTGACTATCTTCAGTCATTTTGGGTGGATCAGCTCAGTGTTTCCCAGACAGTTCTTGATATTCCCAAACAATAATTTGTCTATCTTGGAGCAGAGAGCTAATAAACAAATATTCTCATATTTAATGGACCACCCCTTTTAGAGACCGTCCTGTACAGACAGAGGACCACCAGTCATGTCCTGGGATACTGAGTTCCCAATCCCATATCAGATAAGGATCCTAGCCAGAAAACAGGCAGGCTTCTCGTTGCAGCAGCTTGGCCGACATCCACCCTGTAGGCGTGTTATTCTAGGGTTGATATATTACACAGTTTTGGGGTCACACTTTTTGTAGTTTTTCATGCTTTTAATCAGACAAAAGATACATTTCCATTTCCTTCCATCCTCTACAAAAATCTTGCTTTAAACTCAAACATTTGCCATTGATCAGTAAATCAAGGAAACATGGGATCTGACTGTTGCTCCAACTTAATAACAAAAATGTCCGCACATGAAAGAACATTGTAGGCCTCAAGCAGGTTGTGTTCTCTACAACTGAGTATACTTCATTCATCTCTTGTGTGATTCATTATTGCTTTGGCCCAGACTGTTATGGCAAGATCGTCTTACACCGCAGTCTGTTTCAGGCCAACAGGCGAGCTTTGGTGATGCCACTTTAAATGAGTTAGCTTCTTTAAAGTGAAACTATCGCCAAAATGCAACTTATGCTTTTACACGAAGGTTTGACTCATATACATTCACCAAAAAAAAAGCGCAATTACAACGGAAGAGGCACTTTTAAGATTTACTGTAGTTTCATTTTCAGGCAAGCTACTTTTCAATAGAGTGCTACGTGCACTCTGACACTAGCATCAAAATCGCTGTTTTTGGTTTTTTTTCATAGTATCACCAGGGTCTCTACACGTGAACATGAGCATTGAGAACATTGTTTGTGTACACAGAGTTTACTAAAAAGAAGGTTTTTGAACAACTCACATTAGTAGCTATATCTTCAGCGCCATCATGGCAGACAAAATGTATTGATCCCCGAGTGTGACCTAACAGGAAGGCTAGAGGAGTGGTCCACCATTACTCTCTCCACTGAAAATGAGCTTTCCCAAAAACAAAACTATGGTAAATCTTAAAAGTGCCTCTTCCGTCGTAATTATGATTTTACACGAAAGTTTGACTTATATACATTCACAAATAAAGCCTCAGTTGCTTTTTGGCGAGAGTTTCACTTTAATGTAGCCATTTCTACAGATATAACTATTGAGTTTGTATGGAATCTGCCAAATCAGCATCCATGCCATCAACACATCTGAGAACATGCCTCTGTCTTTCAAACTAAAATAACGTGCTTCAACAACTTCAGGATATTCAGTGAAAGTTCAAGCAGCACAGGGAAATGAAGGACGCATTTTGAATGGAGAAAGTGTGTCGCCCATGTGTAGTTTAAGTATTTTTACTGCTTTCTCTCATCAAAGTCAATTTCTTTTTTAATTCAGACCTCTAAATGTTCATGATTTATAGATTAGCCATTAATTGAACTCATTTTACAAAACAATAGACTATTTGAATACCTTTAACCTAGAAGTGGCACTAGATTGAGCACAAACTGTACTTCAACCAGTTTGACTTAGATTTTTTTACCTTCTTTTCCAGAGCCCAGAAGAAAAAGCAGAGACTGATGAAGGCAGCGATGCCAGCAAATCAGAGATCAGCCTGGTCTATGAAATTGCCCTGAAGAGGAACTTATCTGTCAATTTTGAGGTGAGGAAACAATGACCATGTGTTAAAACATCGTATCACCAAACACCCACAAAAATGTGGTCATGTGACGCCACTATTCAGGTTCTTCCTGGACATTTGCTCAGAATGAATGAAGATAAGACCGTGTATATATGGGATGTATGAGTAGTCATGATGTATTATGAGATTGTCATAGTGTTGTAAGAGTTACGGGAACTTAAAAACTAATCACACTGATAAATACTCTGTCCCCCAACGATAATGAAATATGAAGTGCATAAGGACATGTGTGTTTACCCAGTTTTGCCTAATTTTCCTTCAGTGAGCTCACTTATCGTAAAGAGTTTCAAAAGAATGTGCGCACAGGAAATTTTGGATAGACCACCACCCTTTAAGGCTTGTGAAAATTCTCATGGTGTTAAGTTCAAAGTGATTTAGGATTGACGTAGAACATCAGTATGGGTTCTGGTGGCGTGGACTCATTGACTGGCGGTGACTCAGCTGATAAGGGACTGGTTTGTTTCCTGTAATCCTCAGCCTTTTGTACAGTCCCGCAAAACCAAATGAAGAGAACTCATATTAATTAATCAACCTGTATTTAATAAATGAGGTTCAAGTTCTATTTGATTTATTTGTCATTGTCATGCAAAGCCCCCTTTTTATTCCTCTCTGGACATTAGCCAGAAGCAGCCTGAAATCCAGGCATAAATGTGTTTTGTTTTTCTTTAGCTGCAGAGCTTGATAAAACTTTGACTTTTGCGCTTTTTTATATATATATATATATATATATATATAAATAAATATATTCAGATAGATAGACAGAATTTGACAGCAATTCAACATGACAAGTGAACCTTGGTGTCCAGAGGTTGTCTCCACTTAACAGCCAATATAAGCTTGTATTAAGTTTGTGCTGTCATGAAAACAGACAGTTTGTTTATTTAGTTTGTTTAGGTGTAAAAATCAGTCAATGAAGCTATTTCTCTCCTGGTTAAGATTCCTTACCCAAAACTACACAGTGCAGCTTTAATGTCTTTATTCTGTCACATATTTTATGTCCATTTCACTGTAATGTGCTGTGTTAATTGCCTCCCATTGTCTGCAGTATTACAGTACAACTGAATCTAATAAGAAAAAGTCAAAATTCAAACTCTGCCTTTAACATTTGTTTTGTTTTAGCATTATGATCCATCATGGTTTCTAACCACTGGGTGCTGTTGACAGGCAGAGAGTAATCATGTTGTCCCTTTAACAGCTCCTGATGAGAATCATTGAGGCAATCAATACAGAGCTATTGACATGAAAATACCAGTCCAGCTGCTCAATATCTAGCATCAAATTACGTCAATCTCAGTGCATTACATGAAAAGTATTTCCAGCTGGATATTGTCAGACCAAACTGACTTCAGTTCCATCTTCTACTCTCTCACATGTGAGTTCTTTGTCACAGACACCTGCAGCTGACTGTGACCGAGCTGTTTTACTCATTTCCGAACCAATAAATCACTGTCATCTGCTTAGCAAAGTCTTGCAAATCCTAACAGTATCTAATCTTTTATACTCAAAAAATATTTTATGCTGTGTAAAAAGCATAAGTGTATAAACTTCTTAAAAACCTGAGCAAAGGTGGTCATCAATTCAGTGGAAGTAGACGGCTGCAGCTACTCCTGAAGTATGTGTGATGTTGATATTGAAACCCCAGGGCTTTGTGGATTCTTTGGGATTTTCCTTTTCACGTCAGTACATTCTTAGTCAGTTTAACACCCAGCATGTAGTGACCATACGAGAAAATGAATCCAAAACCACCTTTGCACCTCTGTTTGTTTTGCTACAGTGGTTTCTGTTTGGTAAGAACATGTTCGTATTGACAGCTGCCTCTGAGAAAAGCTTTCCGCAGCAGAAGGTTGGCGACCTTGAGAAGCTCAGCTGGGAGCTGCCCCATGCTGCTACAATCCCCCACTGGATAAGAAGAGAGTCAACTGCCTTGATCTAGGAAGATTTCCTCTGGACCTTACAGGGAATTTTACCATTTCTCTCCTCTAACTTTTTCTCAATCCACAATGAAGCCTACTGTGTCCTTACATGAACTGCTTGATCCGTTCCCCTTGGCTTTCATCAAATCTCAGCTGACTCATCCAATATTCACTCCCTGATCGCCTGCCTCTTCTTCTACTGCACTCTGCAAGGTGCCAAAAACAAGGGAGGCTCAGTTTACTCTGCGTGCCCCCTCCCTTCCTCCACAGAATCCTTGCCTTCCACCTCTCCTACCATCACTCCCAAAAATCACACAGAGGGCTGTTGCGAGAGACAGGCGGATAGCGGGTGAGAGGAAACAAGAGGCGAGGATGGAAGGAAGGGAGGGAGACTCCTCTCAGTCTGTTGACTTTGCTTGCTAATGAAAGTTTACACAACATTGGAAAAATTGATCATCCAATCCTCCCCTTCTTTGTTCTCAAAATGTGCTCATCAGAGCATGACATGGCAATCCTTCCTGGAACTGCTATTAATAATTTCAGCCAGCTAAATCTGGATTGATGTCATTCATCATGTGACATGTCACTGTTCGCAATTCATTCATTTTCGGTCCTTCCAAATTGGAAGCTGACAGCGGCGGTTTTTAGGAGCACACCACAACCACATTCCTCCACTTCTTTCCTCTTCTGCTCACTGTCACTCTGGAGACTGGCTGTTCATTACTGCTGTCTGATGGGCAGTAAATCAGTAACCTCTCTCCACTTTGTCTTTCTTTCACTGCCCATCTACAGTTAATATCCTTTGACGATTGCACAAGGTTCGATTCGCTTTTTGGCCTTTTCTGCGCTGTTAATGGATTTAAAGTAAGAGAAAGAGACTTCGGAGAGCTGACTGACAGATTTGTTTCCCTGTCAGTTGATTGCATTTATTCTCCCTGGTGCCATATCAAACTAAACTGTCCGAAGGCCAGGCTGTGTTGAGGCAATTATCCTCCCTCTCATGGCATAACATACCTTTCTCTCCCCCTCATACTCCTGACAGCTCTCCAGCAGATTCACTTTCATCCTCAATCAGTGCGTTGCGTGCGATCTGCTCTCACACTGCCACTACACTGTGGCTGGATACCAAGTGTAAATAACTTGTGGGTCTTCTCTTGCCCACTGGGTCCATTACATTATAACTCATTAACTCATCAAAGTTTGGCCTGCCGCGTCACATCCCCTTTACCATGTCTACTTTGATGCACCAAGAAGAAAGTGCACACTCCTACGCCCTCACTAACAGACGATCTCTTAAACTCACACACACATGCACCCTACACAAAACCATAACGGTCACGTCTCATGTGAACGCCTTTCACAAGCATCCATGTTTTCACATCATCTCATCCCTGGCCTCACCGGGGCATGAAATTACACGTGAGTCACCGCTCGCTAGTGTCTGCTTTCCCATCCCTCTGCAACGATGAGGGTCGCCGCCACCCTGAGAGCCAGTTGGCTCATTTAATCCCCCCGTCAGGCAATATCAAACAGATGTCAGCATCAAAGAGGAACCAATCTATAAATCACAGCTTGTGTGTTGGATCAGAGGCTCCCTTTCCAAGGAGGACACAAGAGAAGAGGGTCCGAGCCAAGAACCACCCATCTTACAAGAAGCAGCTTCCTTCAGGGCTTGTCCATCCACCGCTCGTCACAAAAGAGCCTTTCTTCCCTCTACCAGTCCCCGCCATTGTCCTGCCGTGCTCCCATAGCCTCCTCTTCCAGAGTACCTGAGGTCTTGGATGCACGGATCCTCCCCGACTGCTCAGGGTATTGATGTCACGATGAGAAGCCGAAGAGAAGGCCTCCCATGTTAGAGAAAAGATGAGATGAGGAGACAAGAGGAGAAGGGGATTGGAGGGGAAAAAAATCAACATTGAATTACAGAGTGTTTCCTGTGTACAACCCGATCCTTATAATCAGGTGGTAGATGGGTGTGTTTGTGTTTGTTTGCATGTATGTGTGTGTGGGTGTGCGTGTAAATGAATGGAAGTTCTGAAATCCCATCGGTGTGCCGCAGATCCCGTGTCGTCTGCCAGGAGACTGACTGCAGCTCGTCTGCCGCCGTCTTGCGCCAAGAGTGTGTGACATGAGTGCACAGACACACACTTGGTATCACACTCTTTGTTGACTGCACCATATATCAATAGAGGCCATGTTTATTTTTTCTGCTTCCTTTCAGTGACTGCATGTTTTCGCTTTAGACAGCATAAGCGAATCTCATCTCAGAGCAAGACTTCATCCCATCCAGTCCATCACTCATTCTGCCATAGCCTTAAAAGTGTTTTGCATGAGCAGAAAGGAATGACTTGTTTAAAAGCCCAAAACCCAAGAGAATTGATTTGGTGACAAGTCACAGGAACAAGTTTCTTGGTTGTTTGTTTTGTCCGCAGGATTGCACAAAAACTACTGAACGGTTTACCACAAAACTTGGCGGGTGAATCTTGGCCCAGAATAGAACCCTTAACCTTTGATGCGATCTGGACACAGGAATGTTTCTCTAACTGTCTTTTGCAATAAAATATTTGCATTAATTACTTTGGGTGTAAAACAGCATCACTGTCTGCTGTCTTTGTCAGCAGAAAGTGTTATAAAGTTGGGTATTGGATTTCATCTTCATAACAGCAGGTGAGCCGCATTTGGCAGAAGCTCGTTGTTAATTATGTAACAGGTTAAAACCAATCAGAATCAGTGTGTTCACAGGATGGATGTAACACTCTGCAGAGCATGACAGTCAACATGACAGTTGATGGGAGGGGAATAGTTACGGCACATTATCTACTAATTAATTGGTCGTGGATGTTGTCATTTTCTCAGCCGGATGAAAAAAGACAAAATTAACCTATTAAATTTTAAGCTTTACCTGACTCACCCAAGTAAAACGTGTGTTACATCTTAATCTAAAAGGTTTTGAATAGGATTGTATTCCACAGCACTATATAGGCTATACATATTTCAAATGGAGCACGTTGACATTAATAATTGGCTTTTTCGCTTTTTTCCCACGATTTAGAGGACAAGCCACCTTTAGGTCACTAAGCTAGTTTAGCACAAAAACTGAAATCATGTTCATTTCATTTTGTTGCAAACAACAACAACTTAATGGCAGTATTTTTTGGCATTTGGACAACAATTGTAAGTTGGTTTATGCTGGACTGGGACCAGCTTGTTGCCTGACAGACAAACAGAGGTTTGTAGTGTGAATCAAACCAGGAATGTTGTGGTCACCCACCAGGATGCAAATATGTTTATTTCTTGGTCAGCTTACCATCTTGCTCAACCACATGAGCGGAATAGTTACACATGTTTAGAAGAGCCTGTGATGGACACAGAATGAGTGAGTGAGTACAGCTACATAAATGAAGACAGCTGAAGAGGATCCCCATCCTGCACATTAGACACGACATGTCTTCATTCCGCTAATAGCTTGCTTTTTCTAAGTGATATAAGCTCAGCTGACCAGTGGCCGATTCCGTGAAGTGTCATCATCAGCACCGTCGACACAAAGTAAAAGGGTCAAGAATGGGATGCATCTAGTCCCACTGAATGTTGTAATGCACAAGAAGCTGCCATGTTACATTTCCTTTTTCTTGTGATGAGCGAGACCAGAGCAGATCCCCCGGGTGGGAGTGAGTTTGGCTGTTGGAGCTTGGAGAGCTATGTGTAGTGCTCCAAGGCTTCCCTACAACACTCGTCCATACATATACTTAAAGTCATTGTGCAGGAATGCTGAGGGGATAACGGGTACATCGACAGCAAACACGAGGCCAGTGTCAGCCATGTTAAGATGAGCGCAGTTATTTGACTGTGATGAAATCTAAATATATCCTTATTATTTTGCCTTTTGACTGCAATTTCACAGCAATTGTATGATTTAAACCACTCCATGTGCATTATATGTTTTAGCAGATATTGCTGTAGGAGTAGCGTCATTTTATAGTTTTTATGTCTCCTTTATTTTGTTTTTATGCACAGGGCTTGCATTGTCATTTAAGCATGTTTATTAAACAAGACACAAGTTTGTCGGGGTATAGGTTTAGTGGTGGTGGAGGGGTTTGCACACGTAATCCTTTGTTCTCCTCAAGGTCTGGTATTAGTCTGTGTTGATGTGTGAAGCATTTGAGGAATGCTCAAGGTTCCGCTTATCAGTTTAATCTGTTTTATCGGTCGCTGGGTTCAAATGAACTGTTCCTTGATTGCATCTGATTGCTACAATTTGTGCTGTCTGCACCACAAATTGAGCTCAAATAAAGGAGAGCAGGAGCAAAAGAGAGAGAGAGAAAGAGAAGAGGGTGGGCTGGGGGGGTTGAGAAAGTACATTTACAGACGGTGGCTAGAGGGAGAGCCAGCGATGGAGAAAGTCGACGATCCATTAGTCGAAAAAGGCATCCGCATCAGCCGAACATGTACTGTTGGACTCAGTAAGTGTGTGAAACCTAATTCTTCCTCCAGCGTGTTTTCCTAAATAAGGTTGGGGAGAACCCCACCTGCTACACACGCACACACACACACACACACACACACACACTGTTCTCGGACTTCACAGGAAGTAGATGTGATTGCAGAAGCATGACCTAACGCCAGCCGGTGTTTGTTTTAGGTCTCCCAGGTGACCAGAGGCTAGAGGAAGGAAACTGAGCCCTCAACACTGGAGACTGTCATCTAGGAACATGTTCCTCTTCATGTGTGTGCTTGGACTTCAGTCTGCGTGTGCGTGTGTGCTTTGTATATGAATAACACACACACATATGGGTGGGTAGTGCTGTGACCATCGAGAACAGATGTTTTGGACCACCTGGTTTAGCTGTTTGCAGAGTACGCTGCACACACTCCCTCACACATATCACGCAAAATCACTCAGTTTTCGGTCTTTTGTACTAATGTGTCTGTCCATGCAACAGCCCCGGTACACGGCAGATGTAACTGGAAGTTTCATTTACACAAGTCCCTCATTTCCAACCTGTCCATCCTGTATCTTTCCCCCAGGTGTTAAAGGAGAGCGGCCCCCCACACATGAAAAGCTTCCTGACCCGCGTCACCGTCGGGGAGTTCTCCGCTGAAGGCGAGGGCAACAGCAAGAAGCTCTCCAAGAAGCGTGCCGCTCTGTCCATCCTGCAGGACCTGAAGAAGCTGCCCTTCATCCCCGCTGTGGAGAAACCCAAGACACACTACAAGAAACGCACCAAGACCATCCTCAAGGTACTGCAGATGGGCTCCAGGTGTAGAGACATAATGTGTACAAATGCAGAGAGCTTAAGACGTGTGGCAGAATTTTTCATTGTCACCATTTTTTTGACTGAAACATTTGTAAAAGTTGACAGTCCCAGTGCCACTCTCATTTAAAAAAATGTGTGAAATACAATATTGTGAGATACTGTTCCAATTAATTTCCTGTGTCCTCCATATCTTTTTCATCTAACCATTGCAGATGACCAATTTCCGTTTACTCATATGCAGTACTGTTGTATATTACTGTCATTAAAGCTCAGTAAACAGGTGCAGATGGTTGTTATAACATGATAAGAGAATGCCATAATTTGAATCGACCATTTTGTGTCTGATCGCTTTGTCCCAGACGGGACCAGACTATGGCCAGGGCATGAACCCGATCAGCCGTCTGGCCCAGATCCAGCAGGCCAAGAAGGAGAAGGAGCCTGAGTACCTCCTGCTCTCTGAAAGGGGGATGCCCCGACGCCGGGAGTTCATCATGCAGGTAAAGAACAGTTTCATTAGAAGTTCTCCTCATTTTCTTATCATTGTCTGTTTTCTTACTACTTTAACGCTGCTACACAGAGCAAACTTTCCCTCAAGAGATTTGTTGTAAGTTTTAGCTAACGTGGTCTAATCTGAATGAGGTGTGGAAGTGGGACTGAGATGGAGAAGGGTGAAAGGATGGGGATTATGTATTCAGAGGAAGAAGAGGGGCTTAACAGTCACACGCTGAATTTCCCCCTCGCATCATGTCTACACAGCGTGAGCAGCAGCAGAGCCGCCTGTCACTACGCAGGATGCGTTTAGGTGCAGAACTGGGTATAAGTCACCAGCTGTTTGGCAACTCTCTAAGCCCAACACACGATCGATGTAACTCCAGTGTGAATATGCCGTAATGGACAAATCAAAGGATGAGTGAGTATTCTTGAGAAGTGGAAGCTAAAGAGCAGCTATACTCCTGACTACGTTTTTGTTCAAGAAGACTAAATGCAAGCCAGTGGCAGAACAAGAAGGAACCTCTGTCTGTCTGGCCAAAGGCATCCAGCAGCAGCATTATATAACCTCTTTACACTAGAACACGAGTTTCTTGGTTTTCTCCCGGGACTCTTATCTAGTTTCCGATTTCAGTCATGTGTGTTGTCCCAGTTCAGTCATGCATACAACTAACAAACCTCATGTTGTAGCAGGAGGCCTGGGACAGTTGCTGCTCTTTGTGTTTTACGATGTATGTATTCTCGTTTAGCTGACACATTCCTCGTAATCTCTCTCGTTACTTTTGAGACTGAAGTACATCAAATACCAGAAACTTTAAGTCTTTTACTCAATAACTGTGCATATAGGTGACATTCCCTTTTACCAGTAGAATAATTGACATCATCCTTACCTTGATGACTTTTAGGAACTTTCTATGTCACTTGAAATTAGTGATTAGTGTCCAAGCAAATGTCCACTTCCACTCTGCACTACTTATCAAAGCTCAGCGATTTTAAATTTTAGCTCTTTGTGGAGTAAATGATTTATAATTCAATTGGAAATTCTCTTCTGTACTTTATTAGAGACTTATCCCTATCCCTCTCACTCCACCCCCCCGGCTCCTATCTCATCCTCCCAGTTCCCTCTTGAAAAGTTCTGTTGGATTTTAATTTTATTGCGTGCATATTAAGCTCAGAATACATGAACATCAGTCTTTACAGTCCTGTTTTCCTTGATTGAGCAGCCAACTGTTTTACACTACTAAATTGCCACTTCAAGCTGTTTTCGAGTAAAGAAAGCCCACTAACTGTCTTCTGGTACAGAGAGACATTAGAATGTGGTCTGTGTAGCAAGGAACTCATATTCATTAACAGAATAAAATGTCAGCTCCTGCAACCTTTAACCCTTAACTAAGTTATGGAGGATTTGCTGTTTATCACTAATCCAGTAAACGGAACAGCAGGGACTTTGTATGGAGAAAGATCCTCATCAGATACTGCAGTTGCAATTTCAGAGCTACTTGAACTATTGAACGTCATGTATAAATGAGCCACAACATGAAAACATATTATGACATGTTGTTGATCCGTTCATTACAGTTCAGATCTGGCACTAGCACATTTCTCTCGGTCTGCCTTTGGTTGGATCTTATTAGTTTTTAACTGAATCTGGCATTGTCCAACTATTTTTATCACATGATGTTACACTTTACAGCTTTACAGTTAAAAGCTGCTGTGCTAGTCTTTTCTTAGTGCACTCACATGCATGATAATAATACAGTTTATGCAAAGTTAGAGGACAAGCCGAATAAAACGGCATTCAACAATTGTAACATCCCAGGGAACTCTTGTTGTTTGAACATTAGCACAAAAACTGAAACCGAGGCAGACATGTCAGTGACATCACTTAAAGTCACCAGTCTGTACATCCACTGTCTCTGTGTCTTGATAACTTGATAACTTCTGTTTCGCATATCACCACATTCTATACTATTATTCAATCTCAGATGCTTAACAATGCTTGTGATGTTGCCACAGTACGTCGCAGACCTCACTTACACATCACATGCTGTTCTGAGGACTGAAAAACTCTGTACATGACAGCAGTTGCCGTCAGTCTTCATCATTCATTCTGTGTCAGGCACCTTCTACATTCAGAGCCTGGTTCGTGCATGACAAGTGGAAGTAACCCTGTTGGTGATACAATACATGTTTACCCAAAATTTCTGAGCATAGATATCAAGCTTTTTATATGAAAATCAATCCCAGAACAGAGGGATCGGGTGCATATTGATATTTCTGCATTGATCCGCACACTACTAGTTCTATTGTTTGTTATGAGTCAAGTGATAATTGGCCTGGGCTATTATAGGATTCAGTGTTCAGCATGTTTCTGGCATCAGAATCTTTTTATCTAGTTGTGAAAAATCAATTATCCAAAAAATGCACTTCCTTGGCTTGAAGTTTGCAGTTCAAGGAAAATTCCAAATATCTCAAATTTGTACTCAAGTACATTCCATCACTGTTAGTATTGACACATCAACAGTTATCAGATTTGATATTCAGCATTTATCTGAATATAGACAGCATCCCCCCCCCAACAAAATAAATTATTTAAAAAATGTTCTTCTATGGCTCTAATGCAGAATGCTGTCTGAAAAGAAACTTGTGCAGTTCAAAAATTGCCTGAAAATGAAAGTGCTGATGTGAATTAAAAAAAAAAAAATCAAAATTTATGTTGAGTTCCTAAGTAAATGTACTTATGATGATTGCAGCAAAGCTGCATTGATTAGCCAACATAAATGTAAATACAGCTGTGCAAAACTTGCAGAGATTGGCAATCTTGACATTACATTTTTTATTCATGCTTAAACCGTTTATTACTTTGTATTTGTCTTGGTTGTAGTTTATTTTAGGTTATGTGTAAGTCCAGCCACACTCAGCAGTCTGTTACATTCATAGCACAGCTGCTTAGTCCATCGTAATTTATGCGCAAAGTTTTATCTGCGCTTCTCTTTCTCTTTCTATTCCTACTCTTCTTTCTGTGTCCGTCCCTCTCAGTCAAACTCTTGCTCTTTGTTTCTCTTTCCGTAATCCTCTTCTTTCATAAGAAGAACAGAGCTTCTCTTAACATCGGTCAGTAACTCAGCCTCAAACCTATTCTCCATGCCTCTTTGATACACACATAAGGCCCTTTGAGTGTGTGTGTGCTCGTGTGTGTGTGTGTGTGTGTGTGTGTGTGTGTGTGTGTGTGTGTGTGTGTTTTATCCTTTTGTGCAGTCCACTCACTCTTCTAAAATTTCCGCATTGTTTCCCTCAGTAAGCAGCAGGGCTCAAATGAGTCTCTGTTTTCTTGTCTTTTTCTTTCTGAACCCATCACCAGTTACAGGGAAAAGGCTCCCACACATTTTTACAAATTTTTTTGCAAATGACTGATTGTGTTTATTTTTAGCAATTTGGTGATTTATTAAGGCTTTGCGTCTTATTGTATGTTGTTATGCGCCCGCTTGAAGCATTCAGACGAGCACTTAGTGAGCATGTCAGACCGCTTTGAGCGAGTGCACCGAGGCCTCGCCGTTCACAGGCTTTGGCTCCCAGAATGTTATTTGTAGAGTGTAATTGTCTGTTTGCATAACATAACGACGTCTGATATTCTCTTGGAAATATCTGCTTACATTCTGTGTAGACAGATTTAATGTTTTGGGATCGCTGAAAAACAAACACTTCACTCGGAGGCCTTTTTGTTGCGATGTAAAATCGCACGGCTGACTCGGCTCAAAGTGTTCTCGGCTGAAAAGGGAACAAAAGTGTGACAGGAAGTGGGAAGCAGTGAGAGAAGTGTTTTCATTTTGTGATTCAGTTATATTATGTTAGTTTTCTGTACAGCCATAATATTCATTGTTAGTCTGAAAGCAATATAATGATGTCTTCAATCTTGTGGCTTTCTGTGCGTTTCTGTGCATGCTTTTGCATCCATGCACATGCAGGTGAAGGTGAATAACGAGGTTGCCACGGGAACAGGACCCAACAAGAAGGTGGCCAAGCGAAATGCAGCCGAGGCGATGCTCCTGCAGCTGGGTTACAAGGCCTCCACGGTCCCTCAGAACCCCACCGAGGTATGAACTCTTCTTTCTTCTCCTGCTTACACCAGTTTATATATTTCAAAGCCATTTATTTTTAGTGTTTTAGGTGGGTAGTTTGTATGTTTAGTGTGCTGTACATTTTCTTTCATTATCGATGAGGACAGAACAAAAAAAAAAAAATGGTTTGAATAGATACTGTTTCATCTTAAGACAACAGTTAAGGTTAACCTGCCAGATAAATTAAGGAGTAGGGTTACATGAAAACTACTGAACAGATTTCCACAATACTGCGATGGAGGATGGCTCTCAGCCCAGAAAAGACCCCATTAAATTCTTAACTTCGTTAACGTTGCGTTTTTCGACATTTTCGTATTTTAACATGAATTCATGTGACTCACAGTGTTAAATGTAAGTCACAGTTGATGCATACCATATACTATAGAGGGACCATACAGTAAATAGGCCATTGCAGGAGGTTATGCATGAGTGTTCCTACAAATGCAGAAACACACACACACTGATGTGTATATAGGATGTCTTGCAATCAGTATTCCAGCCACGCTGGCAGCAGGCTACCTGTCCAGCTGTAAACTGAAGAATTACATAAAGAAATTCTCTGCAGCGCTCCTTTTCTGTCTACGTGCTATCTGATCTGGACGGCACCAAGCAGGATTCAAAATATACGGATTCTCAGATTTATCACGAGTTCCAGTGCTGCTGACCTGTTACGCAACCTGTTCTTCTCCTCTGAACCGAACGTGTTTTGCAAGCAACCATTGATCTCCATCATCTTTATTCACCTCATTGGCTTTTGAGCTCAGGGGAGCAGATTCAGATAGAGATGATGTTGCATAACCAGGCTTTCTGTAGAGAATTCATCGCTCCCAAGACAGCTCATTAGTTAGATATGTGCTGCTGCATATATCTTATTCAGACAGCAGTGCCATATAGCTAAAGGATGACACATTGCTCTTAACAGAATAACTGTGGATGTTTTCTCCAAAGACAACTCACCACCCAACACACCTGAGGGAGTCAAAGATGTAGTGAGGAAGGATGGACCGTTCTCATTCGATCCTTCTTTTCCCTATTCTTCTTTATCTCCTTCTCCATCTTCTTTTCCTTTCTTTTTCCTCTTTCTTCTTTTCTTCTTTGTTCTTCTCTTTCTGTCGTTCTTCTTCTTCTCCATCTTTCCTGACAATCCTCCAATTTCACCCATTTGATAAATAATGGATGATATGAAGTTTTATAATGTTCGATAATTAGGATAACATAACTCCCAATAAATTATCAGCCTGATATATACATATGCATCCCTAATGGTAACAATGTCCTTGAAAGTGTGGAAACGCTTCAGTTGCATGTGTCGACAAGTTATCAAATATGTTTTTGCTTCACTGCATGCTCTATATGTTAGCCCTTTTAAACTACCATGTTATGATGTCTAGAGTCTGATGTAGTGGAAATAAGCAGTCTCACTGTTTGATTTGACTGCTGATTCCTGGTAAGAGGTGAGTCCTTTTCTGGTAACACTCAAGGCTGAATAGATGGAAAACATCTCTATTAGACCTCTCACTAGATCCTCAGATGACCCCGAGTTGTTGACGGTGTTTGTTAAGCTAAGGTTGTCTCTCTTTAGATCTCGCCCTTCCTTTCCTGTTTCCCTTTCTGTTCGGAGCTCTGTTGTGCTACATTCGCACCGTGGGATTGTGGGTGATCTGTGGAAAAAAGTGTGAAGGGACTTGGGTGGGGGTTAAAACAAATGCAGGACGGATTTGTTTACAGCCATGTCACACACATCAGAAATGATTTGTTTTTCAGTTTCACACACGTGTGTTTGTGGCTGTGTGTGTTTGTGCAGGCAGACACGCATACCACAGCAGAAGTACCACATTGAATAGGAGCCTTTTTTACTTACCAAACACTGACAACCCCCCTAATTAAGTAGCTGGCCTAGACAGACACTAGGCTCCTTAAGCATCCCCTCCTGTGAGCGTTCGTCTCTTTGTGGCCCAAACAGTAGGAAGGAACTCGTCTGACATGCGTGAAGAAGCTGTCTGTTCAAGAATCTACATCTCTCTTACCTCCCCCTTCTCTCCTTCTCTTTGGATCACTACAGATGGACAACAAAGGCTGGAACGGACAAAAGGCATCATTTACTGAAGCGACAAGTAACAGTGAGTATCGGCACGTCTCCCCATGTCTCTTTCCATTTCCTTCTCCTCCTCCTCTCTGGCTCTCCATCGCTCCCTCCATCCCGCAGGTGGTTTTAGCTGCCGAGATGGCCCGGCGTTTAATCTCTGTGACTGGTCAATGGGCTTCTGACTGTCAGCTTAATCGGCCGTGCGTCCTCGTGGGGAGCCTGCGAATTCAGGCTCATTCACACAGGCTTACAGGGCCGGCACACTGAGGCCCTCCGGGGAGTCCCCCCACTGCCTTCCTGTGCAGGAAAAAACGTAGCCTTTCACTCAGGATTAACACACAAGAACACTGGAGCACGGATGCACACACACATACCCATAATCCTGCACACACAGACGCAAAATGGTGTGGCAGGATATGTGATGATAAGATGTAAAATATATATATATATATATATATATATATATATATATATATATATATATATATATATATATATATATATATATATATATATATATATATATTTATTTATTTATTTATTTATTCGAAGGAGGATGTGTCTCACGTAGCTGTACGTCTCTCTCAAATACCAGCTGTAGACAAAATAAGATAAAGAGCTTGTTGAAAAGTACTGGAACTTGAAGAAACTTAATCATGAATACAAACACCTCTACAAAGGTAATTTAGATTACTGTATGTAAGACTTTATATAGTACTGCACTCTGCATTTTTATCCTTTCCCTTTTGGATTAGCTTATGGCTGTTGTTTGTCTTTGTTGATTAAATTTCCAGTCCACTGCACATGGTGCCACAGGTTAAGAGGCAGCTCTCTTTTACCCTCCTTTGGCCAAAGGCAAGTGCTGGTTTGAAGCTGGTTCCTTTTGTGAACCAGTTTGCATTCCACTAGCAAGAGAGCCACCATAGAGTCACATCACTCAGTCACAGTGTATGCCTCCAATTTCCCAGCATTGCTAGGAACAACTATGGCGAACTACAATGACTCTTTGCATGGGTTATTCCTGGCTTTTGAATGCTTACATTGGCATCCAAACACGACTGGTCCTCGGACCACTGTTGTTTCGATTTGGTGTCCATAGCCCAACTTTTGTTTATTCTCCTGTGGAGAAGTCAAAACAAGTGTACCGTGGCCCGTTTTTAAAAAAAATTGAGCTCATAAGCCATTTTAGTTGTTCCTTGGTCCGATAACCTCGCCCCAGACCATGACTTAAGTGGTTCTGTGTTCTAGACCAGCAAAGTGTTTCATGTTGGAACCAGTCCTTCTGTTCGAGAGCCAGAGTATGCATAGTCTGCCATTGTATGCCATTGCATAATCTGGCTCTGGCTTGATTGAAAAGGGTAATTTGACATTTTAGAACATTTTGAATTTTTGCAGCCCAGATTATCCATCCTCTCTGGAGGTTTTTAGTCAGTCAGTCTGCCAGTTAGGCCCATACTTGAATATCTGGACACTAATGGTTGGGTCGCCATGGAATTTTGTGCAGACATTCATGATCCCCAGAGGATGAATGTTATTGGTTTTGATGATGCCCTCACTTTCCCTAACCTTTTGGGTTTTGGTGAAACATCCTAAAAAATCTTTGATGGATTACCATGACAATTTGCTGCAGTTATTAATTAAGTGCCAGTTAGCAAATAAAAGAATGTGCACACGCTAAACTAAGATGGTAAACATGATTGATTTTATACCAGCTAAACATCAGCATGTTAACATTGTCCTTGTGAGCATAGAGTATGCTGACGCTAGTTTAGATGAAATACAGGGATCGGAGGTGATGGACCTACAGTGAATCAGATCCCCACTTGATGAAGTAAGCTGACAGCAACCCGTTTACTTAACAGGCATCTGTTTAGGTGTCTGTCAGATATGAAACCAGATGGAGTCATGAAAGGACAGCCTCCTTTGTCATCATCTCGTTTGGAAAAAAAATTTCTCTACCTATGTACTTTTTTAACTGTAGACAAGCACAAAATAGTTTCATGACAGGATTTATAGTATGTATGAACTTACATGGGAATGTTATGGCCTTTTGGGACATTTCATTTATAGAGGGGGATAGGTCTCATAACTAAAAAGCATAAGGATGTAATTTTGTAGGAAACAGCTGCTCTCTATCAGCTGTATCTGTTGTCAAGTTGGCCGTCTTGTCTGTAATCAAAATAAAAACAATAAAAAAAAAAAAAAGCTGTCTTCCCACCAAAGTCAAACATTATTTCGAGACTTGACATCTATTTTCAGTGTCTGGTTTCCAGAGTCTAGAGGCAATGTTATTTTTCCGTTTACTCCACATGGTGTGTGAGTTGTTAATTAATATTTATTACAGGTGTAAAAAATGCAAAAAATCTGCGTCATGATGTTGCTTAAGCTGATTTACGTGCATCGTAATATCTGAGCGTGATTTGTTGTGATGGCCCAGCTTGATAAAAGGACGCGCTGCAAGCAGTCTCACTCTGGATGCCAGCAAAGTAAATGCCAGCAGCTTGAGAAAGAGCAGTTTCTGGGACAAATGAACAGTGTGTGAGTTGTGGAGCAGCGGAGTGGAAAACAAACAGATAGCCTTATTAGATCCGAATGTGCTGTCGTCACTCGGCCCTAATGGAGGCTTTTGGCAGGGCTTAGGTGCTCTGACATTGGGTATCCAGCTTCAGTCCAGAGAGGAGCATGAATGTGATGTTTCATCTTTCTTGTGTTGAAAAGTACAAAACAGATTGGTAAGGCTAATCACTCACTTTTGTGTTTGCTCATTACTGGTTCGGATGAGGTCTGAGCCCTTGCCACAACTTATATAGCACTCACATGTGTGATTTAGTCCAATTTTCTGAAAGATATATCATCTAAATGATGTTTACAGATAGATGATTGTTCTCTCAGATAAACTATTTTGGTGGTTGTGGTTTCTATGGTAGCTCAAGCTCCAGGAGTTGCCCAATACCTCCAGAGCAGAGCCCCCTGGGAAACAAAGTCTATTCCTATTGTTGGCTTGGAGCATGCCTTTGGTCCGGTGCCATTCCCACTCATAGTTTATCTCACACTCAGCATGAGACTTAACTATCTGCTAATTACCTCTTTAAAGTTGCCCAAACCACACAACACTCACACGACGCTAATGTCTGAATAATGTTTATTGCATAAACACCATTTACAACTCATTCAAACAGATACAGCTGGTCTCAGTTTTCTGTGTGTCTGCAAATGCTGAATGGAAGATGTTTTGGGTTTGTCCGTTGTTTTGATTGACGACGCAGTTTATTGAGTAGAAGTGGCAATAACTAAATCGGTTTACAGACATCAGTAAAAGCTCACTGGCTTCAGAATTATTGGGACATCCTTCATGTGAAAAAATATGTAGTTTCTGCTAAATTGTCTTTTTTTTATAGAGAAAAAAAAGTTGTTTGTCTTGAGTCATTATTGTGCAATCAAAGTGTAAAGCTGATTTCTCCTCCTTGTTGATGTTTTCACAGTCAGCTCTTGACAGACTTTACAAGTGTTTAAAATACTGAAGCTGTTACACAGCTAAGTTCCTTTTCCCTATTAAAAACATTTTACAAGATTTTAAAGTTCAAGTGAACACCAGCTGACAGTCCGTTTTTTTTTGCCGACCTCCTGTGGATTAACTTCTCACCTTGCTGGAGTGCTGTAGACTATACTCCTTTTTTGGTACTCATACTCATTTTTGTGCAATACAACATCATCGCTGGCTGTGGTTACAGATGCAGCAGATTCAGATACAGGTATCCAGGTATTATTTCATAACTTTACAGTTCTAAACGTCAAGATTTCAGTCCTGGTTGGTTTTCAGCCATCTGAGGTTATTGGTGTTATGGTAGGGAAGGCAGCGCCGGAGAAAGATAGTTTATTGTTGAATCTCATTCACTTTGAGATCAGTATTCGGCCCAAAACGCTACCCCAAAGTATCTGTGTTTGACATCCTGGGAATGAGACTCAACAAAGATGCAACATAAGAAGAGCAAGTTGTTTGAGTGGCTGACAACGGTTCCACATCCTCTACGGCTCAAAATGCTTTTGCCCAATTAACTAATATTGCAGTAGTCTAGAACTAGTCTAGTTCATTTTCGATTTTTCCAATGGGTGTTGTCAATGCCGCTATTCATGCTCAACCTAATTGGCTCAAAGAGTGTCTGATCAAACCAAGTCCATGTATCAAACCCGCACCCCACAGTGGAGAAACAGTTGTGATTGGCTGAATAGGACGGGGGTGGACACATCTGCAAGAGCAAATGTAACATGAATTTGCAGATTCCTCTAGTTTCCAGGCTACTATTGTAAAAGAAACAATGAAGACATTTTATTTAATTCAGTGGGCGCCTTCCTGTAGTCTGGTATCCAGTTGTTATAATACATCCATGATTTGTTTACAGTGCACCTCAACAAACTGTGGGCTGAGAGGATTCATATCGTCACATTGTCAACATCACCCATGATTGAATTTTGTCTTTTGCTTTATGGGAATTGCGTGCATCCATCAGCTATTGTCTTCTGTTTATTGTGAATCTCTTGCGCCTGGGTATGTAATTTAAATCCTGTGCGGGAAAGGCAGACCCGGCAGTAACCGTGAAAACTACAACAAAGAATCGCTTACAGGATGCAATGAATAATGGCTTTTTTTTGTGAAAAAATGGTATGAAAACAATGGTATCATAAATTAACATCCAGAAACTGGGTTAGTTGTATCGTAGTGGCCAGTTGTACAAGAGCTAATGTACCAACTGTCTACAGTGCTCATATTAGCCAGCCATACACCACATAAAAGAGCATTGCTGCATTATCTGCATTATGTAAGGCAAAGTGGAAGAAAATAGGTAAAAGTGTCACAGGCTGTTTACTCATGGCTCTGTCCTTCCTTTCCGGCTCTTCCACATAAAACACACAAACCCCTCAAGCAACCCACAGACACTCATTGTATTTGTGTGTGTGTGTATTGAAGTCCTGTCCTTTGCCCTGTGTGAGCCGTGGGATGCAGTGCTACAACAAACAGGGTGGCTTAGAAGACAGGAAGGGAGAGCAGAGAGAAAGAAGAAAAAGAAGTAAGAAGAGAGTGATTTTTCTCTCTTCTATTCCCATGGGTATTGCAGCAGGGCTTTTCACTCGAGTTGCCACATTTCATTTCCTGCTGTGCATATTTGTGTGTGCGTGGATGTGTGTCTGTGCGTCGTGTGCATGTGCGAGCTATGTGAGGGTCTTGCTCCACCGTGGTGATTTATAGCGGCGGGCTCCGGCCCTATCTGTTTTCGATCAGTCTCATGCTTGGCTCTGGCTTCCCTCCAGCGCTCCCCTGGCCCACCGGACGCCGAGTCTGGGTGGGACCCCTCCAAAAACTGCCTGGAACCAGCACCACAAACACACACTCTCCCTTTCGCTCTTTCGATCCCCACTCCTCAGCCCTCACTCCGCTTCTCTTCATGTACACAGTTTCACAATCCCTAACCCGACATCCTCACGCACAAACATACTCCGTCACTCATACTTATTCACTCTCACTCTCTCTCTCTCCCGTCCGTTCCCTCTCTTCTGTTGCTGTCACGCTCTTGCTTGCCATCAGCTGACACCGGCTTGAAGCACTCAATCACATGCAAACATGCAAACATCCTCACAGGCACGCCCACACACACTCCGGCAGACAGTCACACACACTCACATGGATTGCACTCACTGCCTTTTCCCAGCCCCCCCACCACCACCACCGGTATTCTGTGTCCACAGCTGATGTCATGTTGGCTAACACCTTTCATTTTTTGCGATAGATTCCGAACGCACAAGCCTGCGAGTTTTACTTGCGTAAATTCAAATTAAAGTTGTCATCATGATTGGGAGGAGGGGGGGAAAATCTGAGCAGTTGTGTCATTGCTGGCATGGGGCAGTTTGTTGTAGTATGAGTAATAAGTCCTGGATTTCATTGCTGTTTCCTTCGGCTTCTCTGCTCTTCTGGAAAGGATCGCAAACTTCATTGTTCATAATGGGAAATACTGTCTGCAGGTTCCCAGAAACCTTAGACCAAGTGTCTGTCTTTGTATGTGTGTATCTATGTGTGATGGTAATGTTAACTCAAACAGGAAGTGGCCTGTCAGTCATGCGCTCACTCCAGCGCTTTCTCCCAGCTGTTGGTCCGTACGCACACACAAACAAGCACACACAGACGAAAGCCCTGACACACACGCACACACAGCTGGTCTTCCTGTCTCTGGTGACCTTGGCTGGGCTTCGGAGGCTCCGCATGGTTTTCACATCCACTCATCTCCACCTCGCCTTCCATCTGAACTGGTTCCCAGCTCATCTCTCTTTATCCTTTCTCTCCCTCCGTCTTCCTTCACATCTCATTTATCTTTCCACTCGCTTTCACCTCAACCGCAAAGTGATGAAAGTGTTGAACCTAAACCGGTCAGTGTTTCCCGCTTCCACCTGTCACGACAATTTCGGGACAGTGATGTCAGAGTGAATGAAGCCAACATAAACGACTGAGATTTGTCCAAACGGTCTGGATCGGAACACAGTCTTGGAGCGCTGTTGTGCTCAGCTGGACTGAAAAGTTGGTCAGAGGTGCCTCAGATCCAAATTGCTCCCTTCGTTTCCCAGCGCCACCGAAATATTCTCCCAAGAACCTTGATCCGAGACCCAGCCTGCTTCCGAGATTCTCTTCGGTCTGCATTTCAAAGTGAAACAGGATGCCGCTTAGCTGACAGCGCTGTTTCCCATCAATGATGAAGTCATAGCGGCTCTGTTGATATTGGTAGATGCTCCGTTTGTGTCTGTGTGTTTGTGTTTGAGGAAGAGAAAGAGAGAGGCTGTGTGTCTGTTTCCCAGCAGAGACTTTGATAGTGCTCAGAGGTGCCAAACCACATGAAACTGTCATCTACGTTCAGTGATGGAATGCCAGTTTGGGAGCCAGCGCACACGCTTGTCTCACACACACACACACACACACACACACACACACACACACACACACACACACACACACACCCTGGCATTGTTTGGTAGCGAGAGACAGAGGAATGTGTCTGCAAATCATTTCAGTGGTCAATAATGAGAATCATAACACACTTTTTCTCTTCTCTCTCTCTTTTTTCTTCCTTGAACAACTTCAGCCCAGAAGGGTCTGCTCCATCTCAGCCCCGATGTCTACCAGGAGATGGAGGCCAGCAGGAAGCAGGGGGGCAGCGCTCCAGGCCCCGGCGGCAGCAGCGGTGGCTCCGTCAACTACATGGCATCCAAAGACATGGGGCCCTGCTCCGCACCGCTGCCCCCAGGACACCCTCCGTACTACAGCGGCTCAGCCTCCTCTCCCAGCCCGACCGCTACAATGGCTAGGGAGCTGTTGCTTAACGGTCAGTCACCCACAGCCGACGCCTCCCTGACCATGAAGGGGAAGAACCCGGCCCTCGCCTGCGGCGTCTCGGTGCAGCCTGCACAGCAGCTGGACTACCTGGCTCGCATCCAGGGCTTCCAGGTAAGAAATTTCAAGAGTGTATTTATATTCAAAAATATAAACATTTAATGGAAATTCTAGTATCATGCAACCTGACCCTTACATCTTTAGTTTTGGCCAATATTACCTACTGGTAGGAAATAAACTGCTGAGAACTGGAAACACAGCAAGATTACCAGGTTAAGCAAACTTATTTGTCAAAAGAAAATTACACTTTGTCAGCATTTTTCAACTGTTTCCTAGTTAAGAGTTGAGAAATAACAATTAGAACCCTGAAACACCAAATGTCGGGACTATTGATGAGCGCCTGCAGCATTAGTAGTGTCATCAGCCACACTGGCTGAGATAACTGCAGCTACGACAGTCACTGTGGTGATATGCTTTGTTTGGAGTATGAATTGAACAGGTGATCAGTTACTGACACCTTTACACTACTGCGAAGCAAAAGTATGATGTGATCAAGCTGATCTGAATTGGACATCCTGATCTATCTAATTTTATCAATATCTTTGCGGGCTGATTGTTCAACCAGTAGCTTACTCGCTCTTTAAACGTGACCTTTGCTGTGTGATGAAGCACCACTGCGTAATTCCCTTAAGCTTAACAAGTCTTTATGTAGATATTTCTTCTCACGTTAGAGGAGCTTTTAATTTCAAGCATGGATGGGCATTTCTACTGTTAAACACTGCCTACTGTAGGTATCCATTCACACAGTTTTCCTGTGCAGTTATTCATAAACTTTTGGTTTAATCACTCATCTGATATTGCGTTCCCTTCTCCATTGGACTAATTATGTACTAATAATGTGATTATAACTGGAAGAGAATTGGTAGAAAATTAAGAAGGTGAGACTTTAGTTGTAATAAATTTTCCTGTAAGGTAGTTGGTGTGTTGTGGTGTGGTGGTGCTTTGTTTCTCCTGGTGTAAAGCCCTGTCGAGGACGCCTCCCTGCTGATAGGCGTGCAATTGTTTCAGATTCCACATTTATTTCATTTGTGGAATGTGGGCTTGTATTTCATTTTAACTGCCATCAATTAGGTAATAAAAGTCATAATTTAAACTTAAAGTATGAGACACCCTGCGGTACAGTAAGCACACACGCTAAAGTGACGGCACAGATGTTAGCGTGACCATGCATAAATATAACCACACACACACGCACATGCTTGCACATGCACTTTGCTGTCTTGTTTCTTCTCCCTCTTGGCCATTGCTGTAAATAAGAATGTCCTGCACAACCTGTGTGCTTATAAAGCAGAAAACACACACACATACACACACACGCACACACATCACTTCAAACCTCTCCACATGAGAGATGCAGGCTTTCTGTGTTTAAAACGCGTGCTTAGAAAAGCCCTTTCCAAGAAGAAGAGGGCACTGAAAGTGGTGCTCGAACAGAACAAGCGGACTCGTGTGGAGTCTCGATAACACACTATCCGTTTTCTGTCTCTCACTGTGGACACTATTGGCAGGCGATGGATTTAGAGCTGGAACTAAACCTCACAGGTGCTTCTGACATTACCAGGCCGGACACACACACAGAACAGAAACACACACTCGCTGTTAGCACTCTGAGGACAGCCCAGTGTCTTTTTTTAATCAGTGCCGGCTGATCTGCGGTACATACCATGCCACTGATACCAGCGCCTGTTCATTTAAGCTGCAGATGCTTTTTATCAGTTTGAGCGAAAACATTTTATCTTAACCTGCTGAGGGTTCCTTTGAAAGGCCTTTGTTATTGCTCTGAGCCTTCCTGTGTGTGTGTAACCTGAGAGAGCTCTGCTGCCTGGCCAAGCCCAAACACACTTGTACATATGCGTGCGCGCACACACACGCACACACACACACACACACACATACGTGCACACATGCACACACACACACACACATGCACACACAGCAGGTTCTGTTTAGTGGTAATGGAGGAGTTGGGCTAAGCCTGTGTGTGAAGTTTAAGTCCTTGTCGTTCTCATAGTGTACAAACCATATCGCATAAATGTGAGTGAATTCACTGCCTGTGCATCTTCTGCATGCATTTATCTGAGTGAACACACACAAAACACTACATGGATATTTCCGTGTGTGTGTGTGTGTGTTTGTGTGTGTGTGTTTCTTTAGCAAGGAAATCAGGCTGTAATTGAGACATGCAGACAATATGTGTTCTATTGAGGGAATGTTTCATATCATGCGGGTTTGTAATGAGAACCTCTGGTCGCCTACAAAGCCATGTTAGGCAGACCTTTTAAGGCTTATGTATTCTTATGTGTTTCTGTGGGCTAAACCACCACAGATTTCAAATGTTTTTGCCAAAAAATGCACTTGTCTGCTTTTCCACTGCGCACGTCATGCGGCGCTTTGTGTTGAGCCGGCCACACTTGACAAAACATGAGCGCTAATGACCGCCATAAGTAATTTTTTAAAAGTAATTTGATAATAATCTCCTTGTCTGATTAGTAACTTTGTTTTTGTAATGTAATTATGTTATCCAAGTGAGCGGATTACACTGACCAGCCAACACTGGATTAAAGCAGCTAAGTAAGTACCGAAGACATTCTCATAGTGTCTGTTTCATCCATCCAGCTCCACAGACAAAGGCCCGGGCCTACCTGCTAAGCCCTTCTTTTGATTTGATTGGAAAATAGCCTCTGGTGGAAGCTCTGACTGGATAAGCAACAGTGTGTTGTACTCGTGCCAGCTTGGAGAAAGGATGCTGGCACTTACCCTGGCGTATTTGTATGTATGTGTGCGTGTGTGTATTTCCTATTAATTTGGCTGGCGTGTTGTTGGCACGGCGGGTATGTGCGCTGGAAGTAGGGCAGAAACAAAGAGGCGGGAGGTAATAGACAACACATGGACCAAGGATGAAGTACTGAGTAAGAGCCACGTAACAGATTCTCCCTTTTATTCTTTCCCCCGTCTTTTCTGTTCTTGCTGTCTTTCATCATCTCTACCTCATCTGATCGCTTCCTCTTTTCTTATTTCTTCCTCTTCGCATCCACAAAACTCTCACCATTTGAAGAAGTTGAAGGGTTTGACCCCGGCATTGCAGTCACCAGCTGCCCATTTATTCTGCCATCACATTACTTAATAGAGTCATCACCGACGGCCGTCACTTCGCGTTATTAACTATAACTTCCCTTTTGGGCAGGCAGCAGATTTTTATATAGAAGATCAACGATTGATGGAAATCTAATGATTTTTTTTTCCCATCATACACACCTGGACTGAAACAAATCTGGCACTTGAGAGCTGATTTATTCCCTCTCATCCCTTCACAGCGGTCTGTGCGCACGTTATTTTTCCAACCTGCTCGATTCTTGGAAGCCCGGAGTGTTTATCAGAGCCGCTCTCTCTGTTTGTCCATGTCTGAATGCGAACCGGCAGAGTGATTCTGTGGATGAGCGAGTTAATGAAGAAGAGGGGAGTGAAAGGGGCAAAGAGAAAGGAAGTGTGGATGAAAGACCGTGTGTGTGTGTGTGTGTGTGTGTGTGTGTGTGTGTGTGTGTGTGTGTGTGTGTGTGTGTGTGTGTGTGTGTGTGTGTGTGTGTGTGTGTGTGTGTGTGTGTGTGTGTGTGTGTGTGTGTGAGAGACAGAGATCACATGCTGCTTTTATTTGTGCACCAATACTAAGAAGGGATTTAAGGACAAAGATAATCTAAGTTTATCTTTGGTTCTCTTTGTGAGTCATGGTTTTCTTTTTAAACCAGATTTATGATTTGGATTAGTGGACCTAATTTGTTTACATCCATAACTTGAGTAATAAAACATGCTTTCATCCAAAGTGACACGCAGCGGTTGGTTCAGCTCCAGGGTGTGAAAACCCAAATTCTAAAATGAGACTATGTAACTTTTGCTGAACAGCAGTCACTGTGGCTACAAGTTAATGTGCTTTTCTTAGCAATTAGCATTAACGCTAAATTGTGTTATACCCCTTTCACACTGAACATCTGGCTTTTGTCTTCAATGGGAAAGAGTACAATGCTATGACGCACACTGAAGTTAAGGACGTTGGCGCGTAAATTGTTTTCCATTCTTCTCCGCTCAAGCAGCACTCCAACATTTTGAAGTCAGCAAGTTTTGAAGAGAGACTGAAGTAAAAAAGATGTAAAAAAGTAATTGTCAGTGGCCTCCATGTTGCTCTCTACTTTCCCCCAGAGTCAATGGCGTATTTTTTTGCATTTACCTGAGTTTAGAAAATAAATTGATTTTGGTGAAAAAATTGAAAAGTCATGGTTGTTTGAATTAATTTTATGAGTCAAAGTTCAAATGGTTAAAAGATAATATAATAAATGATAATAGAAAACAAAATATTGCATATATGCAATTAACATACAAATGAATCTCACTCTGAGTCCCATCACATTGTCCATTAGTTTCACAGAAAAGTGCAGGGACCACTGAAATAAAGCACAGTCCAAAGCACACCAATTTTGGTTTAGAGTAACATTTGTGAGGTAGCTAATGTAACGCTATGTAAACAGAATCTTACAAAAGGTAGGGTGATAAAAACATTCTGTGTCCAGCTGATCTGCTCCCACAAATGGGCTTTTCTGTCTCGGTTATGATGTTTCTGGCCTTAAACACATGCATCATATGATGTGTTTGTCACGTCTGATGAACGATAACATTTTCACGACATGGTGTTCAGGGTGCTAACCTCTAATGTTAAAATATCCATCCTCCTCATGTTACCTCTGTTTAAACTTAGTTATAACTTTGCAAAAGTACATAGTAAATATTGATAATATCCTGTCCTTCTGTCAAAAGTTACGTGGTCTCACTTTAAATCATGTCCATGATGACGTCAATTCGATTTGACATTTGAATAGCATTTCGTCACCCTGCGTTCTAGTTAACTGATCATATATTAGATGAACCTTGTGAAAACAGCAGTGCATACAGTAAAAAACAATATGACACAGAACAGGAAGCATGTATCTCATTATTTTAGCTGCGTATAATACAATAAGCCATATTCCCACGTAACTGGCAGCTACAGTGAATGTAGCACCTTTGTCAGCATGAATTAGAAATTACACCCCTCCTGAGGTTGTGCTGCTCTGGTTTTGCAAATGGAAACTATGACAGAACCACTTTGTGTATTGTGGCAGAGATTTAAAGCAGCCTGTGGAGTTTTGATGACCGGCATAAAACGCAACCTGATAGACGAGTTTGTATTATTTGAGTGTACGTGAAGTTACGTGGATAATTCTGAAGGGTGCATCCTAAGAATGAGGGGTTAGATGTTAACTCTTAGTGACACAGGAAATTGCAACGTTTTATAAATTGTTAATATCCTCTTGCATATGGCGATCAGAGATACTGTACTGTAAACGTCCCAGGTTGTGTCTGGAAGAGCTGAATGGTATCTACTGTGTCTATCAGTTCTGTCCACCTGCTAAATCCAAACGCAATAACACAGCAGAGATAGCGATCAGCTGAGCTATGTTATCTAGCCATGACAGGCTTAACTCGGGAGATGGATTTAGAGAGAAAAAGGGAGGGTTCCCGCACTCTTTGCTGTGCTGGAATCAGAACTTCTATGTTGGAAATCCCATGTTAATGAAAACACTATCCTTGGCGGGTGGCTGGTGTTGAAATCCATTCAGTACAGTTCCCAGGATTTCTCACACTTTCACGTTGTTTGTTCTTCTCTCTCTTTGCTTCCTTCTTTGGCCGTATTGAAAAACCCCTTCAGATGGTGCCGACTACACCTTGTACCTGCCTGGCAGTTTCCCTCTCTTTTTTTTTTTTTTCCCCTCTTTTCCTGATCTCCACTGCTGACGCTCATCTCTCTGTATCAACATCAAACGCCTGATCTGGTACAAACGTTCAAAGACTCTAACAGTTTGTTTCCAACTTCCTTGTCATCGTCTCATTCCTCTACTCTGTGTTTACTCTGGGATTTGCCTTAGAAAATACATTTTGGGATGGCTAATCCCACCACGTTTGATTTCTGCGGCAGGGTGATGGCTTCCAGCTGCGCTCTGCGGCATATTTGTGTGAAGAGAGATCTTCGAAAACAAGTTTTGTCGGTGGTATAAATCAGACTGTTAATGCTGTGCTGGCTCGGCGCACAGTCTCTCTGCTTACATGGTGGCCCTGTGTGTGCGTGTCGGTGCGTCTGCCTGCGTCTGTGCGTGTTTGGCAAAACTGAGTGATGATGTTTTTACACCACAATCAAGCCCATTTGCAAGCCTTTAAATCAAATACCCTCAAGTGCCAGCACAGCACATTGCAAATATGAATATGCAGCATAATCTTTTTTTTTTTTTTTTTTTTCTTTGTGCTCTGATTGTATTGATCACGTTTCATGCAGTTCTCAACATAAGGCAGTGATAACAGCTGTGTGCCAGCATGGGCAGATGGAGGGTGTGTTAACCTGGCACTTTGAATGGAATTCAAACAGTTCTCTCTTTATTATCTGCACATTATCTCTTGCTGTAAAAACGGCTAGCCTGGCCCTGTCCAAAGATAAATAAATCCACCAAGCTTGGCAACCTCTGAGAAACATACACCCCCAGTGGAACCGCAAATTATAGTTTTCACACACGTTGTTGAACATATTACACAAAATAGCTATAACATGGTAATCATGTAAAGGCGCTGGTGGGAAAATTTTCTGGTCTTTTAAACAGACCTGCGCTAGCTGTTTTTATGCTAAGCTGATAGCTCTAGCTTCATTTTTAATGTACACATACAAAAGTGGTGCCAAAAGCTCTCAACAAGAAAGCAAATAGGTATATTTAACAATGTGTTGAGCTATTTCCGGAAATTGTGATTTAAAAAAAAGAGTGCATACCTCCACGAAGACTGACAATTCCCTTTAATCCATTCCAGTCAAATATCAAATGAAACATTTTTAAATCCACCAGATCCAGATTTTCATTTGGCTCCTCATCAGATTGTACTTAATCATAGATACCAGCCGTTTAGATATGCTTTTTTTCATCAACAACTATGCATTGTTCTCTGCGAAATGAACAGAAGTGTCAAATAAAGCCTAATCTTAAAGAAAGAGAAAACATTTCCTGGATCCATCCCTTAATTCATATCCACAACAAAAGTTAATTGGGTCTATTCTGGGTCGAGGGCGAACATAACCTCCCTGATGAGGGGAATCTCTTTTCAAGAGAAAGAGGCAGCTGAAGGTGCAGGTGGAGCAAGCAAAATAAGTAGCTTATAGGGATGACAGGAGATGTTTTACCATTTCTTACTGTAAAACATACCCTCATCTTTTTACAGAGGAAATGAGGACAGCAAATTAAGTTACACTAGGCAACTGTTCTGCCACAGTTTAGCGCATACTCTGCTACACTTGTGACTCTAGCTACTTTTGGATTTATTACTTTGACACCCATCCCTGTTTTTGGCATTCTTGTATTCCCTCCAAAATAGACAGACATGAACAGAATCGGCTCAGTGGAATTATCAGCTTCCTTGACTGGATTGCATAAGAAATGCGCAGAATTTCTCTAGCAAATCTATTTGGGGAATTTTAGATAATGGGTTCCTTAGAGCTTGGACTTTTTTCTTTCAACTACTCTCAGGCAGAGTGCTCTCAAGGGTTTTAGAGTAGCAGCTTTGTTTGCCCTGAACCTCCGGCCATTTAGAGTATCAGGGTCGATGTAGTCCAAAATCATATGCAGTATGTCAGTGGGCATGAGAGGCTGGCAACAGCAGTTTTCCCAGATCTCATCTTAAGATCTGTGAGAGGAGAAGAAAAAAGAAGACAAAAACTTGAGCACATAAGGAACCAGACTAAGAGTGGAGTTTGTCCTTTGAGCCTGTTCTTATGCACAGCGATGCCCTGAACAAAATGCTAATGTCGGCATGCTAACAAGCTCAGAGTGACTGAGCTAACATGTTGTTGAAGTTTAGCAGGTGCAATGTTTACCTTGTTCATCATCTTTGTCGTGTGTGAGCATGCATGCGTTTACTAATTAGCACTAAACACCAAGCACAGTTGAGGATGATGGGAGATGAAGCTTTGCAGACATTTCAAATGTTTAAATCAAGAAATTCTTGACAAATTAAAAGAATTCACTGATGATGGTAATGGGGAACATGATCGTTTGTATTTGAGTGAGTATTTCATGGCAGTCCATGAATTGCGCATTTATTTCAAGTATAAGGATCTGGTACCTTAACAAGAGCAGCAACTTTTTTATTACTCACACATCGTTTGAATTGGTTACAGACTCCTCCTTTTTTTACATTTCACAATAAGAGTCCCTGATATACCAGTATACACTGTGTAAATGCTTATAAGTGGTAGCTAAAATTTAGACAGACATTTCAGTAACAGGCAGGCAGGTCAGACTTTTAAAGGACAGAAAACAGAATTGGTTGTTGCTTCTCTAACAGTAATGGGATCATAAACCTGCTGTAAGATAATAGTACGTTAATCATCTGTAGACAAAAACACCCTCCTAAATTCCTCAGACCGAATGCTTTCGGCAAAAACATGCATAAAACACAGACCTCAAACATCCTACTTGTAAAGCGCCTGTATAGTGTCTAATAATAAATTTTTAATAACTTATGTAAAATGAATTCATTGTTGCTGGGTTACACAAGCTTCATCTAGTGTTCGAGACCTCCTAATCTTTGCCCCTTCATGGTCAAAGATATGTCGTAATTGGTAGATTCCATCAACTGAACATACACACTTGTGTGCACATACACTCACACAGACAATGGGAGAAGTTTGAAATTACTAGAAATTTGATATATCCAAGCATATATCTTTTTACAATGAGAGACTGAGAGAGCGTCTGTTTCCTCCAGCACCATGGAAGGGCCTCACCCTCGGCTGGGGTCCTGACAGCTCGCAATGGATGTACCGAGTGAAGTGCCCGCCGATCAGACAGCATGATTACACAATACATCACAGGCTCCCATCCACAGGCCTTTATACAGCCTTCATGGACCAGAATGGTGGAAAGTTCCCCTTACAAACGCAAAGATTCATATCGTAAAACATAGTCCTGTAGTTCTTCAAACACAGTAAATTCAAAAGATTATGGAAGAAGCTGTATTTTCAGCTCATTTTCAACTCCTTTTTGCCAAACAAGTATATTTTGACCCCTAAAACGTCCCCCTCCTCTGTTTTTTTCTTCTCTTTCCCCTCAATGTTGAAGTCTGGAGAATTTATTAGAGATTAACTTGTCAGAGAAGGCTTTTTCCACAGCTCACTTTACTACATTCATCATTCATACACATAACAGATAGCATTCCACAGTTTATCACTGTGGGCCCATCTCCTCATCGGCAGGTGTGTGTGTGTGTGTGTGTGTGTGTGCGTGTGTGTGTGTGTGCATGCGCACGCGCGTGTGTCCACGCACACCAGTATATGTGTGTCTACTCATGTACTGTACGTTACATCACATATCTCTGTGTGCACATGTTCATGTCTCCATGGGTACGCTTTGATAGGTCTGCATCCTAATGGGCGGACATCCATTGCGTCTGGCTGGCTGGGACACACACACACACACACAAACAGACACACACACTTCCACATATGATCATAACTCATTCAGAGACACACACACTCACACACTCGCTCTGGAAGGTTTCAGTCACAGGTCGTATACAGCCTGCATGTGCGCACACACACGAGTTCAGCATGTGTAGCCAACAGTGTAGGCTAAATAAGATGAACACACACTTTTTGTGTTGTGACATTTTCTGTCGATTAGGAGACAGTAACAACTTCGAGCTTCGCAGCCAACAAAAATACACAGAGACAAACCAACACACACGTTGTATATAAATTCAGCAGTTTCTGGCATCAACCTGTTTTCAGCACATCTTCCTGGAAGTCATTCATTGATCTACAGAAGTATGTGAAATTGATTTGTGCATCTTGATTGTGGTATTTATTGTAGCAAATTCAACTTGTAATCAATCAAAAAACAGATTTTTTGTTTTATTATGCCTGAATCACATTATGCGTTGAGATTAAAGTGCAGTCCATTTGTGCTGATGTAGCTAGAAGCTCTCTTACGTTAGCTGTATCTTCCCATACCTGCGAGCTCACTTTTTTCATTACCTCACTGACGTCTGAAAGCCGTTGTGAATCAGTAATGTTCCTTCTGTCCTTTGTCCGATTCTCTTCTTTCACTTCTTGTAGTTATTTGTGTCACTTATCTAGATGCCTGCAGCTGTCCTGGGCATAAGTAGGCCAGGCAACCGCATGCACGCATAAACATGTGAATACACACATGTGCACCGAGTGAGAGCAGTGAGAAGTAGGGCAGACAAGTGTGCTGTATTACCGAAGCCCTTGGATCTCAGGAGCAGCTGGTCCCAGAGGAGCATCATGTCATAACAGTCCTGATTGCACAGCATTTAGGAATGCCTGCAGAGGTCACCTCTCAATGATGAGGGGTCACCAGTGATGTCATCACCACCCCTTCAAGATGCCCCCTCCTCAATTACACATCATTGCATTAATTCCCCTTGCCATCCCCGTACAGCTGCGTGGGGTAATTTCCACAAATGCTCTGTGGTGGCAATTAGACATGCAAGATTTACTCTCAAGCCAAGCCCTTCCCACTGAAAACTTAAGAGGCTTCAGTTGACTTTTGTGCTCTGACTGATGTTTTCCTGTATTTACTCTATGCTTCCCCTCTCTTCCAGGTGCAGTACAGTGATGCACAGAGTGGTAAGGATTTCGTGACCTATCTGACCCTCTCCCCTGTGCAAATGACTTTCCACGGCACCGGGAGCACCCTCCAAGCCAGCCATGACCAGGTTTGTGTGTGAGAGTGTGTATATGTGCATGTGAAGGGAGGGTGAGTGTCACACCTGCTACATGGTTGGTTGCATGTTGCCTACCTAAATATCAACTATGGTAGATGAGATGAAGACTACATAAGAAACTGAGATTTCGATGAATTGGTTTCAGTGAGCTGATTTTAACATACTGGTCACCAGGTATCAGCAGTTTGACTGTTGCATGAGGCTGGATACAAACAGTTAATATAGTTTTGGGATAATGCACAGAATTTTTCCAAGTAACATGTCATGTCATGTCATTGACCATAACCGCTTATCCCTTTCCATGGGGTCACGGGGTGTTGCTGCTGGAGCCAATCCCAGCCTTGTCTCAGGGGGGTTCAGTATCTTGCTCAAGGACACTTTGACATGCAGCTCAGCCTTGCCCGGTGCCGGGATTTGAACTAGCGACCTTTCGATCACTAGTCGACCTGCTCTACCCGCTGAGCTACAGCCGCCCCTCATACATTTGTATTATATTAAATTGTGGAAGGTATTTCATGCCAGGAAGTGTTTTTTTAATTGATTTTAATCCTTAACCTAATATACAACCTTTGTTGTGAATTGTTAATAGGAAGTCCTCCAGGCCACTTGGATTGAATTTCCAATCTCTTTAGTAGATCAATAGCCAATACGAGATTTCCGAGGCCAATACTGATACTGTTACTTTAGAATAATACAAACCTAATAACCAGTAGGTGTAATGGGTTTCTCTTCACTTATTACTCCTTTAAAAAGTAATAGTATTATTTGTTTCTTGGTTTCAACAATACTTATTTACATCACTCATTATCCTAATTTATTACTTTTACATAGTTATCAACTCCTCCGCCGCATAACTTACCTGGCAACAAGCTTCTTCAGATCTTGTCCACTTGACTTCTCTGCTCTGAAATCCAGTTGTGTTGTTTAGCTCCTCTGCATGCTGCCTCTGGCAGTAGACGCCTCAATTCAAGCAGCAGTGTATGTGTGTGTGTTTTTGTTTTTGTTGATTTTTTTTTAAACAAAAAAAAGTTTCACATTGCTGTGCTGGTGTATCACATGCTTCAGTAATTGATATGGTGTATTTTTTTGTGGTTGACGTTTGCAACGAACCACAGTATTCTTGTTTATAGCACTGAGTCAAACGTGTTGACACACACCTCTCTCCCTCATCCTCCATCCTTCAGATTTTTATCTTGTAGCTTAACTGCCCAATTCCACAGCATTATAAAGCAGCCTTCCTTGATTAATACTGCATTACTTAATATAGTAACTAATATAATTGCCAGTTTTGAAATTGTAAATCTCTTTACTACTAATTACTGGGAAAACTAATAATATTACAGTAATTTATTACTGAGTAATGTGTTACTGCTGAATGATGCTAATAATATAGTGTCCAGTATTATTTCTTTGTTACATTAACACAGGAAGTAAACCAACATTTTGAAATAAAGACATGTCTGGGTAAAGTAGGGCTGCACAATTAACTGAAGTTCTCTTGAAACAAGTGTAATATCCAAATCACAAGAAGCTGAAATTTGTGTCTGGCAAAACAGCGCTATAACAAAGTACTGTAATCCTGCATATATACCCTGGCTTATAGTTTTTGTTTTACAAATGTAAGAAAACATGTTTGGCTTGGACACCAATAAATGTCCCGTCATCATGACTTCAGCAGTTGACAATATTTGTTCGACAGTATGTTTTTTTGACCATATCGTGCAGTCCTCATGTAAAGATATATTGCAGCTGATTGATAACATATTATGTTATTAGATAAATGGCAGTAATACGTTGATTGGAAATTATGAACATTAAATATTAATGTGCTGTTGAGTCATAACTATAAATAAGAACTCAATTAATGCTGCAGGTTGTCCAAAAATACATTAGACAGCAATTCTGGCAAAGCAATAATGGTTGATGATATGAGGCAGACTCTACTCTTCTTCTTATCCTGGTGAAGTGTATCATATAGTGTGAATATTTATGTAGGGCATGTTATGAGGAGACTTTGGCCTCATCTGCCAATTAAAAGAAAAGCTTTGGCTCCATGAGATAAATATTAATCAGCAGAACCACCTGTGATAAAGCCCGCTCAGTGTATTTCTTCTTAATAAGCCTCCGTTACGCCCAAACACAACCGCCAATTTTGTCGAGTTATCCCCATTCTTATATCTGAGAGAGTACCTCCACATCTTGTGGTGTCACCCATCTTTGTCTCTCCCTCCCTCTCTGGTTTTCTCACTCACTCTCTCTCACATACTCCCTGTATTCAGAAGGAGGCTCTTTGTCTTGTGTTGCCCAAGCAGAAAAGCAGTTGCTTACATTCTATCATCTAAACATAGGACGCCCCTTTATTCAGCAGCCTTCAAAGCTTTAATAAAGGGCCGACCCGGGCCCTGAATGGGACAGCTGACGGGGGCTAGTGCCGCCACCGCTAACTGAGAGCCAAGCCAATATAGGCCAGGCAGGTCTGCGTCCTCGGGACCTGTTGTTGCCAGGAGCACTGGGGCATGACCGACTGTTAGAGAAGGGCTTTCTTCTTCTCGTCTCAGTACAGTGAGGAGTACGACCACAAAGGGAGCACCTAACAATAAGGGGTCACCCTCAGCAGCCCCCTAAACCCAAACAGTTGCTGAACAAAGTAGGGCTGAAGGCGTCATACATTTAGTTCGATAGTGATGGTGCATGGACGCTGGCAGCTGTGAGGATGGATCGGTTGTTGATGTACTAATGGGACCCATAGAGCTACCTGTAAGTCAAGGGAATTGGTCTCAAACATCCTGTTGCACATGTTCAGATCAATTCATCAGTTCAACTGAGCTCCACGTGTTTTCTGTGCCACGTGTTGGCCTTGGCACCCATGCACACAAACATACACCTTGCACTTTTATCTGTGTAATTAGACATTGTAAATCTGATGAGATTGAGCGGGGGGAGATCTCTTGGCTAAGAGGTGATAAAAACCTTTCCCGGAGCATGTCTCGCACACAAATCGCATGGTAACGTGTGGAGACTCCTGTGCGTTTGGTTCTGCATCTGTGTGGGAATTTCCCTTTCCATTATCAGCGCTGTCAGGGAGGTTTATGTCAGGTAGACCAGAGCAATTGATAGCGATCAACAGCCAAAGGAAATCCTCTGCACACCTCTCTGCCCATGATGTATGAAGGAAAAGATGTATAGGATATGGGCTGCAGTTCCGGATTAGTGGCGGAAGTAATAACTGTTGGCAAAACAGCACTTGATGAAAAGTAAGCAAGATCTGGATTAATTCATAGCTGTTAGAAATGTAGGAGTTTGATTTACAGGTTTGTGACTCATTGTTGTTTGCTAACACTAACAGGCATTACTGTCATTGGTACGTTAATTGATTACTTGTGTGTTCTAATTGTTTTATTGTGTACTCTTGTGGTTTTTCTACATTTGGCAACACAAAGCTATGTTTGAGCCTTTGTTGTTGGTCTCAGAGGTGTTAACAACACATGCTGCACTGTAAATCCGAATTAAAAAATGTCAGTTACTGATCATCACATTTAAGTACCCTCCAAACGAGTATAAAACGATGAGTTGTGGGGAAAGCGCACACATGGTGTCAAAACTGGATGGATGTAATCTGATCAGTTAATCGGCTGTAAAACAAAAGCAGTAAGCATGCTCACTATGAATAATGCTTGTTATTTTGGTTAAAACAGAAAAGCATGCTTCTCTCCCACCTCTGTGCTCCTGGCTCGATCTTTGTTGGATGTCATACCGCTTTTTGTCTGCATGTTTCCTGTCTCTAAACTGACTGAGATAGAAGCAAAACTTAACATATCTTAGCTGTTAATGACTTCAGTATTTAGTACATCCATTGCTAGAAACCATGTGTAGCACTGTCCAATCAAAGACAATCAACTGTGTAAACGCAAAAGTCACTCTGGTTTTACATATGGTAGCATAACTTTCAAAACTGAAAGCTAGGCTAGATTAAACTACTGTGAATGCACCTAGCTCCTGTTGCAGTTAAGTTAAGGCCATCAGCCACGTGGTGTTTTGTGGACATTTGTGTTTGATAATTTTTCAGATGAGTTTGGATATAAATGGAGTTACGTGTCTTTAACACACTGGCTCAGATGTGAACAGTGAAGGACAACTAATTACCTGTTGAAGCTGCCGAGTTGGTTATCTCAGGGTGAAACCTTGAGGGGAAAACCTTCTGTTTTACAGTAAACATTAATGATTGAGAGCAGAAGTGTTGTCAGTGAAACTTTTACAATGGTCTGCTCTTTATCAATAGGTGCAAACACACACACACACACAGAAGCACCCACACATAAACACATCACAGTGCTTAGTTGCCAGAATCCTTGGCCTTGTGCAGACATTCCTGGAGGGCCTGTATGTGTGAGAGATATACAGCTGAGTGCTCTTTCTGACCTTATGTGCCATCTACTTGGTGCCATCTGCCAAACACATGTGAGCCCGTAGGCTGCGACGCTCGCCTGGACTCGCCTGGAGCCAGAAATGTTTGTCAACATGATCTCCACGTGAGCTCTAAATGAGTGTGTTTAACTAGTATCTTAAACCAAGTAGACAAGAAGGACAAAACAGAGCGTTGACAGGGTTTTTGCTCTGTGCAAACAATATGTTTAACCCTGCTCACAGCCTCAAACTCATGATCTCAGCTCCCATATTCAGCTGTAGGTTTATTTTTAGGCGACCCCTTGTTTGAAGCACCCTCAAATGTACAGCTACGGGTTACTACTTGCTCCCTGCTCAAACTATCTCAAGGTCACATCAGCTTTGCTCAGTTAAATCTGCGCTCGCTCAAATTGATCTGTGAGCTGCAAGACCAAATTGAAAGCCCTCGCACTGGGATATATATTTAGACATATTTTTCCGACAGGACTACATGCTTTTTAGACAGGCTGATTTCTGTGTTTGTTCTGCAGAGCTGAAGTAACTCTCTGGCAGTCCCTCCATGGCGGCAGTGGGACACCAGGGGGGCCGAGGCCCACTGAGCTGTGTGTGAGGTGTCGCTGGTCCAACATGAGCGGCCCGCAATCGAAGATGACAGGGTGACTGTTGTCTGCCACCAGACTCTGTGTGCAGTTGTGTGTGTGTATGGGGTGGCTTTGCGTGCAGTAATGTCCTCAGCTGAGCCACCCCAGGCCCCGGGGGCCCTGTCTCCCAGATTGTCAGCTGTGGCTGCTTGGCTTTCCTGCAGCAAGAGCACATTTTGGCTGATTTGATCAGACGTGTTAAACATAGTGGATCAGGATTAAAATGTGTTGTAGACATGCTTTCAGGTAATGAGGCCTACTTTTTAATATTTTTCTCTAGATTTATTTCTTGTAATTATACCAGGCCTGCTAGGTCTCTCCTGTGTCCCTCAAAAGGTAATTTGTCCCTTTTACTATGTGCATTTTGTAATTTGGAAAGGTTAGGTTTTCCAATGCCTGCCTATGAGCTGAGATGATTTCCCTGGTGGAAAAGGCCTTTCACCTTACTGCAGCACCATTTGCTCACATGCTTGCTCCCTTGACTGATTTTGTTATCTTACACCAGAATCACCATCACACAAAAATAACCATGCCATTGGGTTACTCAGTCCTCCCTATAGAAACAAAACTCAAAAATTAATTGGGTTTCTGACCTTGTCCATGGTATGTGGAATTTGCTGCAAGCAGAGTTGTGATGAGGAAACAAAAGGATGAAGGGCTGTAGGGGAGTGATAATGAGGACCAGTGGTGAGGAGGACATTTGTTTACATTTTGCCGGCATTCCTGACTTGATTCCTCTGACAAAAAATGAGAGAGCAAAAGAGTGACAGTGGGAGAGTGTGGTGGCAGCAAGAGGGTAGACGGGACTGATTCATGGCGTGGTGACTGCTGGGATGGTCTTCAGAGATCCCCCATGGAGCTCAGCAGAACAGCAGGAGAGGGAGCTACAAGAGGGGTGGAGGGTGTACGGGCCTCGTGTTTGAAGTCTCTCCTTCCCGACTGGGGCACAGACATTACCCAAGGCTGGGCTCCTCTCAGGGGGTCTCGCAGGAGTGTTACCCAACCAGGCAGGCAGCTGTCGGACAGCCTCTCCTCCCTTCTTATCTGTCTTGTCTGTCTCCTCTTTATGTGCCAGTGTTGTGTAACCAAACGCAGCACCTGGACATATCCTAAATCACGTTATGTTAAGAAAACAGGGGAGTGGGACCTAATCTGCATTGACATGGCCTGAAGGTTGTCGATGAATGTGGAGCAGACTTTTCTGAGTACACTGAAGACCGGAATATTTGGGTCAGGACATAACTTGCCAAATGCTCGAAAGGACATTATAAATATTTGGCTAATGTTAAGTCACAGCTGAGTGTAATGATCCAAAACTCTGGCCTGTAGGGGCGTTCATCTGGTGCTCCAGTGAGCTGAGCCAGCCCAAGAGCTCCTCCGCTACATGGCAACAGGTCATAAGTGGAAATGAAAGAACCAATACAGTCAAGATTACAAGAACTGGAACTTTTTAACATTATGTGCAGCTCATTAACTTTGTAGGACCAGTTGCTTTTAATGGCTTGCAGTAAAAGCACCGAAACTAAGGTTAGCTTCAATAAGCAGCAGTTAGCGTTCATTTTGATGATGTAAGTATTATGAACCCGATTTACATGCTGCACCTTTAATCCTAGTTTAAGCAGAAGCATTCGACTTGCTCTGTCTGCCTCAGTGATTTTTTTTTTATGAAATCAATTTAAAAAGAGGAGTGTTTTGAGTATATAATATGACGGTAAAGATCAGAGTTTGCAGCAGAAGACACATGTTTGCAGAGCTCTCATTCTTCACTATGATTAGCTCACATCATAGGGAACCAGAGGAGGAGCAGTCACAGACACCTCCCCTGCTACCCCTCAACACCACCTTTCAAAGGAGCGTGTACCTTGCTTCCCTCCCCAACACCACCAGCACTCCTGCCGTCAGACCCACCCAACCCCTGCTGCTCCCCATACCCAAGCCCAATCCGTTCCCGCCCTGGAGAGAGGACAAAGTGAAGCATGCACGGAGTGATCCATCACTCCCGCCTGTCTACCCGCATGCCCTCCTCAGGAAACACCTTTCAGACTGGGAGATTAGAGTGTGAGGGGAGAGGAGAGGAGCAGTGAAAGAATGATGGAGGAGGAGGAAGAGGGGGTAAACGATTCAGAGAGAGGGAGAGAGAGAGAGCGAAATTGATTGAATGGGGATACGTGAGATTGATGAGGAGAGGGAATGGGAAAATTTGGAGATAGAAGTACCTGTCTTTATTTCTTTCTTGCGCCTGTGGTGACCAACGGGGAGAGAATAAACATGAACTTGCCCATTATGAGATGAGCTGATCGTTCCAAGTGGCCCCTTGGGACATTAGCATGTCTATTGAGAGCTGACATGGTATGAAGTGAACACACACACACACACACTCCGAACCTTATTTACTTTAAACAAAAAATATTAAATTCAACTGAATACAGTTCAAAGACAAAATATTGGTAAATAACCATTAACAGTTTGAAACAAAGCTGCTGACATCCTGTCACATATGAGTACACACTGACGTACAGGATACCATCAGAACGCATGTCAGTTGGGTTGCCAGATTGCATGTGTGCAAGCAGGCATCTCTCACATGAAACAATATTTACCCACAAATGCTGGCTGACCAGAAGATAACAGACGATTCTGCTCGGTCCTTATGAAAACAAAACTGAAATGCCTGCATCTGCGCTCCAGGCTGCTGGCATGCGTTGATAAAGTATGTGCTACAAAGTAACTCGACACTTTCTAGTTGTTGGAGGTGTGTAAAATTGTCAGATGCTCAAATATATGGAGAGCATGACCTATAGTGTTACACTACCTGCCAGTTTAGATTAAGATATTGTATGTTTTTGTTTTAATTTGTGAAAACAATTTAAATCCCATTCTGTTAAGGTAGAAAGTAAATGGAAGTCATGTGTTTTTTTTGTTTTGTTTTTTTAAGTGTTATATGTTGCATTCAAAATAAATGTCCTCAAGACCTGTTGGTTTCTCAGACCTGTCAGACCAGGGTGATTGCCTTAAGGCATCCAAAGGTGTTACATTCATTATCGCCTCCATGCTAACAGGAGTAAGATGTTTTGGCAGTGGCCTTGCAACCCTCAGTGCTGTCAGGCTCTGTGTGTGATTTCCCACACACACAAATTTGGCGTGGATAAAGGTCCCGATCACACCTCTCTTCAGTCATCGTCCTTGTGGGAGGCATCAGCGAGCCGGGCTGCTAATTCGCTACCTACCGCTCTTTGTAGCATCTCTGGCTCATTAACTTAATGCCATTTGATACTGAGTGATAGTTTGCCTTGCTGAAAAGGTCCCAGAGATAAGGGTCCGGTATTTAATCTTTTCCCTCTGCGTTGCCTTCTCCCAGTGACAACGTGTGAGATATGTCACCTGTGGAGAAGACACCTTTTCTAACACAGTGAGGTTTTCATAAGGTTAACATGTCTCCTGTGTTTCATAATCAGCATTATGCAAACTAGTTAACTGTCTCCCATTGTATTTTATCGTCCTAATATACAAACTGCACCACAGTAGAGGGATGTTAAGGAGTTACTTTGAGAGGTTCACCCTTTGCTTCAAAGATATCAAAGTGAGCATTAATGAATATTCACCTATATGTGTCTGCAGCTCCCTACAACACCTTGTGGATGTAGATTAAAACAGAGGATCTTGTCCCACCCTTAGAGAGTTACACAATGCATCCAACATCTATTGCACAACGTTTTAAAACGCCCTTTAACTTGATATGCGACACACGTCCTTGTGGTTAAAAACTTCTAAGAATTAATCTTCATAAGCAAATCACACACTGACAGTAATTGCAGACGCACCTCTCAAGTATAAAAAACAACCACACATGTATACACACACACAGCACAATGACCCGCATTGTTAGTTGTAATTATACTCTTTTGTTGCTTTCCTGACTTACTGAAATCAGATCTCCCAGATCTTCAGAGGCTACTTGTTTGTAAAAGTTGTTTTTGATTTCAGTCAAACACAATGAGATTAGGGTACATCTTTCTAAAATTACAGGCAATCACTCAAATTTCACTGACAGGTCCGTAGCCGTACAAGACGCGGCTCCTCCTGCCTGACACAGAATTACTGCCAGTGATTTATTTAACCCCCACGACTACCATGAGGCACAAAGATGAGCCTTTGTTTCATGGCAGTCATGAATCGGGCCCTAAATGACCCTTACTGTTCACTGGCAGGTAACGACGCTTCCAGTGGTGGGAGTCAGGTCGTTAATGTCCCATGTTAGGATCGGTGGTCTGTGGCTGGGTACTGAGTTATGGAGATGAGCGTAGCGACTGCGGAATGTTTTTCTGTCTGTCTGAGCCCACCCCCCTCACCTCCCTCCCACTACAACCACCTTCCTCTCATCTGGATGTTAACGCATTCTCAGGCCTCAAACAGCAGACATTTTGAAACTCTCAAAACAGCAGCCACATTGGGGGTAACACCAGTTACGACTAAGGTGTCACACACTCCTGCGGTTTAAGTAAACACACTGTGTGAGAGTGTGTGTGAGAGAGAGAGAGAGAGAGTGTGTGTGTGTATGTGCGTGTGTGTGCGTGTGTGTGTGTGTGCTCATAACAGTATCTCAGTATCTTCATGATCTTCCAAATCTCCTCTGTAAATAAAGTCACAAGTGACAGCTTGTGTTCTGTTTTACATGCAAATTCAGCCCAACCTTTTGCATTCAGTGGAGATAAGGGCGGATTAGGCAAACCACACTGTCACTGCCTAACTGTGAGAGGAAGAAATTGCAACAGCAAGTGAAATAGGAGCTGCATTGCAATTTTTTGATTATTGTTCTTTTGCATGTCTTAGCTGGCTGAAGAGAAGGCAGTTCTGCCCTCTTCTGTTGCCTATGACGGCTCTCGCTAGCTTAACTGTTTTGCTGATTTAGCAAGTATTTATCTTGAATGTGATTTTGTGTTTTGATGAATACATTTTGATGTGAATTTCATTGTTAGACCCTTTTATATGCCTTTTATATGAGTAAGTGTAAAATAACACATAGTGGTTTTACAGGGAGTCACTGTGCTGTACTCTTTCTTGGCCAGGACTTCTTGGACTCTCTGCTGGTTGCTTGGAAACTACTTCAAGCCAAGAAATAGTCTGGCAAATGACCCCCCATAAAATGTTTAATTGCCATTTTGCACTTGTTTTTTTCTGAAATAAAGGTGCAGTTTTTTTGTTGAAAACACTCAAAAGTGAACTGAAATGATCAGCATAACAAGAAGAATAAACATTAATGAAATTATGACGTCGATGTACTCTCTACTGAAGTGAGCTTGCTAGGCAGCTAGACCCCAGCCCATTCTGGTCTAAAGGATGTAAAGACCACACTTTCTAGGTGCTTTAAGCTCCCATTCCAGATCGCTAACAGAGATAAATAGCTAACAACAGCTACAGTTAGAATTTAACCAATATGCTGCACCGTATTTGTTTTGTGTAAAAATTTGACAAAAAAACAACATAAAATTTAGTATAATTATATATATGATTATAGGTGTTGGAGGCAGATTTTTTAGAAATAGCATACAAGCACCTATAAGCCTATAGAAACCCTCTAGCTGTTTCTCCCTGTTTTTTACTCTTTGTGCTAAGCAAAACTAAGCAGCAGCTAACTCCGCCACATATCCATTGTGCAGATGTGAGAACGGCATCATTCTTCTCTTCCAACTCTTTGTAAGAAAAAGAATGTAACTATTTTCAGAATGTTAGTGGTTTAACATAATAATAATAACTAACTGAGGTGTCTCTCAAGGTTTCATTTTAGGATTCCTGAAATTCTACCCATTGTGGTCTTTGCTAATTATATTGATTGCGTAGAAATGTGTTGTCTTCATGTTCCTTTCGATGCCTCAGGAGTGTCTGCATATGTAACTGGTTTTGATTAGATGCTCTCAGCATCAATCAGAGGATGTGTAGAAAGACCGTAGTGTATACGTAACAGCAATTCTTGTCATCAGGAAAACCTTAATTTTAAATCCATATGTAACTCATCTGGCTTTGTCATGGATGCATAAATTAAGGGAAACCAAAGACCACCATTATGTCACAGTCTTTTATCCATCTACATAACGTATACCCCAATTTACCACGAGTGGAAAGAAAATTATGTTTTGATTGAACTTCTATAGGTGCTCTGTAAATTGTATGTGTGCAACAGAGGAAGGCATTTCATCACACACACACTGTGTTGGAGTGATGCTGTAATGACTTTCCCAAAACGGTGTGATTTATTGTACATTCTTTCAAGTGAGAGGTCTAATGCAGCATAGTTACTAAATAAACATTTGTTTTAGAGGCCCCCTTTTCCTCTGGGACATCTTCTCTATTCCTAATTCCCCTCTACTTCTCACTTAACCCGCACTCATTCTCTTTCTTTTTACTCTCCGTTTTCTCTGCCTGTCTTTCTCTCTTTGAGTCCCACCGCCACATACACATCTCCCTTGTGCCCAGTGAGTAAACGTGGAACCGTGTGAGCCTTCAGGAGGACTTTGAAATGAGACATGGCTGGGACATCAGAGGACTCTGCCACTCTCAATGAAGCCTGCTTGATTTATAAGAGAGCAGGGAATGGGGGGGTTGTTTCCAGAGGCACACAAGGCCATGAGGTCCTCCATTAGCACCCTGACCCCTGTTTCATGGGACCAACCACTGCATAGGAGGAGAGGGAGGAGAAGAATGGCGGGATGGATGGATGGTGGACATGGGGGGCATGTGTGTGAGGGGGTCTTTTCTTTTTTTGTGCCATAGAAAGTCTGCTATTTACATTTTCACTGCTGAGAAGGCAGCAGAAATGAGAAACCCAAGCTTGGTCATTTGTCAGTGGCCTGTGGTGTCTTGACTTAAACGTCTGCTGGTTGTACCTGATCCCTCGCTCAGGCCCATCCCCGCTCCCTCTTTTACGATTGCTCTCACAGTTTTACTGTCCGCAATCTAATTAGCTGTGTCTTAATCACGTGTTAAAGCGCAGCACCTTCCTGGTGTTTACTGTCTGTTTGCCATGCTGTAAAAATGTGTGAGGTGGCTCGTAAAAACTCACCCACAGAGGATTAAGTACTCGCTCTCCTTTAATGGACAAAATCACAGCACCAGTGACAAGTAATGGGTTGTACAGTGGAAGAGATTGACATTGTTGTATCTTTAAACTATTTAAACTAGCTACAGTATTCTGGGAAAATTCGAACCTGGAAAATGAGTTCCAGTCATTTAATTCTGATCCCATTAGACCTTATTTTGCTCCTTATTCATGCTATAATAGAGAAATGTATTTAGCTAGCGAAAAGTATGCCCACATTGGATCAGTACTAACTTTGGTGTTGTTTATCTGTGTAGATTTAGCTATGCTTCTCTCCTCTGCTGTCTTTCTGTGCTGGAGTTTGAGATGCTCCGGGGGACTTTATGGTGCGTTCAGGCGCATGTCTTAAACTCTCAAACCTACATTGCCACCTACAGCAAAGGATATGTGCGACAACAGGGACGTCACGGTGTACCTCATACAAAATTAAAACAATAGCATAGCTGTTAGTGCTGAGATTGTTTTTTATTGAAAATTGATTTGAATCGTGACCTTAAAATCGAAGTAAATCAAATTGGATCTGAAGAAGTGTGACAGCCCAAGTCACATATGCTGTCGGCATGGTTCCAAACAACCACACTGTCACGTCTAGAGCAGGGTTTATTTCAGCTTGACTCCACGGACTATTGTCCTTTCTGCTGTCATCCATACAGGCCTGCTCGTATAGCCCCTGTGATGGACTTCCGTCGCTCTGACATCACTGTCTGTCAAGCTGCAAGTGACATAACAGTGACTTTGAAATCCAATATGAGCAGCCAGAATGCCTTAAGAGAAGATCCTGTCACCCTGCTTTCATTCTGTATGCCGACGTCAATCTATCTGTGCTCATCATGTCAGCCATTCTGTGTCTGCAGAATGAATCTATGTTGGCTTTGTTCCTGAGATGGGTTCCTGTCGTTAATGAAGTTTTTAGACAGCCCTGTCGGCTTTCAGCTAGTTCAGGGAATGGCATTATTCGAACATTTTTTGAAAGACATATGTTTTCAGTGTGCATCATTACGTTTCTCCCCGTTGCGTTCCATCTTTGGCTAGTTAGGTTGGCCCCCGGGCCTATTCATCAGAAAACCAGCCTGGTTGTAGGAGCCTTACCCAGTAAGGCCTGCCTCTTGATATAAGCACACTGGAATTTATTGTTTTCAGTAAACATGTCTTATACATAATCTGTGACTGTGATACACACTGCCAGTTGCCATAGAAACATAGTATGGTTCTCATAACACTTCAGGGGCTCCCCCAGGCACGATGGGTCTCAATCGACTCCAATCACACACTGAGCTGCAGCCCCAGTCAGTTTTTCTCGGGATTTAGGAACAAGACAAAATATCCATCCATGTCTTATAGGCCCAGCGAGCATGCTGGGTAATGAGAAACAGTCACAGGCCTTGTGGGGATCCATAGCAAATTATAAAACACTGCAACAGGTTTTACAGGCGCGTCCCTCGTGTGTACGAGGTGATTAAAAGTCAGTGCAGAAAGGAGCTGAGGGAGCTACAAGGAGGAAGAGACAAGAGGAAGAAGGTGTAAAACGCCGTCTGACTGCGCGTCCTCTCTTGTTACCGGATGTCCTCGTCCACCAGACATCCACTCTCTCTTACACACCGCCGTGTCTGACAAGAAAATATAAAAGGCTCGTGACGGAGAGTCTGGGATTATTGCATGCAGCTGGCGGCTGTCACAGTGAGACACTTAGCCCCTCTCCCTTCACCCTTCTTCTTAACCCTTTCCTATGCTACATCCCCAAGATCCTGTTTGTTGACTTTCCACACCTGTAAGTCTCCTGTAAATCATGTTAGCCTGAAGGGGTCAGTAGGCTTCAAACAAAGTGCTTATTGGGTCACAGAACAGTGTCTTAAACCCGATTCCCCATACCTGTCTGATAGAGAACCTAGCCATCCAAAGCATTCTTCACATAATGAATTTTGTGCCATTAATCTATCAACCATCATCACATCTCTTGCTGTAGAATCAAGTGTTCCTGTTCAGCACAGGTAAGTAAGTTCCTTCAGTCGTATTCAAGCTGCGTTTTGTACAAACTGCATTGTTCCCAAGCAAACCCCAGGCCTGAACACATACTGAGGTTCTGAGCTCAAGGCAACAAGCAGCTGTTTTCATTCTGACGTAATAGGGGGTTTTAATAACTTCTCTCTAAAGTTGCTGCTTTGATGACTCATTGGACCTATCTGCTAATTTACTGTATTTTAGCTTCCATCCCTTGTCCAATGATGCAGAAATAATTGGATTCCAATTTTAACGGAAGGGCTGATAACCGCCAGCAATGGTCTTTGACATCCAGGCTGATATCCTCACCAGCAATTGATATGGCCCACTGCAGTATCTTTACTAAATTCACTATCTATGCAAATGGGTGAAAGTGATTAAGACCTTGGATCCTACCTCTGGTGTGGGCTGCCCTTCCTAGCTACGCATTGACTTGGTCTATTTTCTTCTGGTTGTGTAGCAGCCAGGCAACAACAACAGCCATCACATTTGCATCCCCACCCAGGCTCTGCTTGTACCACTGCCCACTTTAACTGGGCTGTGCACTTCATCACCAAGCAAGCAGTGAGTTTGTCATTTTGAATTCAGGACAATGAAAATTGGCAGGAAAAGAGCAGTTGAGAGGATCATGTGGTCGATCTTTGACACAAAGAGAAAAGTGGAAAGGAAAGGGAGATTAGGAAGCAGAAAAGAGAGAAACGGGACCCCCCTCGAGACCGATCACTATCTCTTGGCGATAAGAGCGCGAGTGCCTGAAGGCTGGCTTTTCTTCCCACAGCTTTTTATACCTCCCCTGGGCAATTTGAGTCCGATTGTTCGTGATCATAGAAGCTTCTCCCTTCGGCATAGAAAGTTGGATCTTTGCAGTTGGAGATGAGGTGATGTAACACTGCTTCGGAGTCACTGGGGAAACCTGAGCGAAACAGACATGAGCCATACAAGACGACCAGGAGGGTATTTCCCAAATCTTCCACCATGACTTTATTAAGAGCCCAGAAGGTGAATCTTCAGGAGGATATTCGATGATCTTCTTGACTTCCCCATGTTAAGCATATTTGATCCTTTGGATGACTTTCTATTGGTGATGAAGCAACATTGTTTTCTGTTTATGTCATCTATGCACGCGAAGTCTAAATTGTGAATGAAATGATTGTGGTTCATTTGGATGAGTCATAAAGAATAGTTCATCCAGACTGTGTCTCATCACTAAGGTTGCTTCAGTGCATGGGGTCCATGAGAATTCAAGGGCCTCTCTTTTTTTCCTGAACATTTCAGCTTAGTCAGTGGTCATGTTGGTGAGTCACTGGCCTTGAGGCTGTTTTTCTCTTCTTACCCAATATCTTCACAGGCTGTAGTCCCATCACTAATGCATTCTTCATGCCCTATATCTCATCTCATTCTGTATTTAGCCACTGATTCATCAGCAACCTTGGAATGAGTTAGAAGTATGGCGGATAGACAAACATCGGCTCCCCCTGCGTAGCTTCCTGTGGGCGTCTCATTGTCTACGCTAAGGATGAAAAGGGAAAGTGTCATACACACTTCTTGGTCAAAGAATGCGTCAAGTGCTGCTCCAACCACTCATGACCTAGATTGATTTATGGTGTCAAGGCAAATTACTGCATTCACAGATAAAGCTGCAGAACACTGGAGCTCAATGGTTTCAATCATTACAAAAAATCAAAATTGGATGTTAATTCTTTAATATTTATCATGTTATGATTTACTTAATCGTAAATTTCAGCAGATGTACAAAATGGCTTATAATAATTCTACAGTGTTATTGTATTATATAGCTGTTTCTGCACATTTACATGCAGGTTGATGACTTTACATACAACTTTACATATATACCGTTAAAAGTGCTTAAAACATCATCATGTATGATCACAACTATTACTTTTATTATTTAGGTTTCTAGTTTAGCACCATTTCCACTACACCCCACAACACAGCCTCCAAGAAGACAGGGGTGATTGTGACGACAGAGAATACAGTACAGTCGGGTCCTGCGGGCTTTCTTGCTGGATCTGGCTCCTGGTACCCTGGGTCTGAGTCAGCACCAAGGACTGCTTACTTAATATAGTTACATGGCTAACAAAACTTACCACCTTATGGCAGCTACATTTAGCAGCAGTTAGGTTAGCCTTACATAAGCAATAAAGCCACTGGTATCTGTCTATCAGGACAATCCCCTTAGTAGTATAACTTTTTCTCCATAACATATTATTTGGTTACACCTAGATAAGTGAATGTAGTTCTAGATGTTTCCCGTCCTTCTTTTTATACATTCATAACAGTGTCATAAAAATTAAGAAAGCATTTACTGGAAACTGAATTGGCATCGAGTTTAGGATGAGGCATCAACATTTTTACAGCATTTTCCAGGAAATTATCAACTCTATAATACCCATAGGGATATATACAAAACAGCTTTTTTGTCATTGTGACTAATTGGTTATACAACAAATGATGAATAGGAAATGGGAGTTAAAGTTCATAACAAATATACTAAATATACACTCTGCTTACAGCTACATTATGATGTGGCATTGGGTGTTACAAACCAAATTCTGTGTATTGGTTGTATAGTTGTTTCAGAAACCAAAGACTGGAAAACTTGGTCAGTGTTTTTTGCTGTTATCTTATTGTTTTAATGTGCTGTAGTGACATCAGAAATAACCAAGCTCAGTAATTAGCTTATTGTTTCTTGACAAAGTTTAATAGTGGCATGCCAGCGCAGTGTTATCATAGAGGCTGCCTTCAGCTGTATCTGCTTTTCCTCCGAGAAGCTTTGCTGACAAGGCAGGAGTATGGTATGCCGAGGTGCTTCTGCCCCTCGCCCTTTGCCCATATGTTTTGTATTACGCCCTAGGAGGTGCCATCCTCAGCAGCTCAGTGATGGGAGGGAATAAAGCAGGCCTCTCCGGTCCAAATGACGCATGACATGGCGCTGCGCCCTGGGCCCTTATTTATGGCTTCCCATGTCAGCGAAGGCTTGCTCCCCTGGGGAGCCCCATGGCTGTTACCCGCCAAGCCAGCCTCCAGTGCTCATCTCAGGCCTGGGATACACACGAGGGAATGCACACACTATCCACTGTAGGAGTTCTGATCACCGAAATGTGGCAGCGTACACACATGGCTGCGAAGTATGCAGAAATCAAATACATTTCATCAAAGAAGTTTTTTCAGCTGTGCAACATTCACAGTTGCTACACTGTTTGAGAAGAAGCGGGGTGGTACATATGAAGTGTTATTTCAAAGGAATTAACGTCAAGTCAGGCTACATCTAGGCCACTGCCAGGCACACACTGCCTCTTTTATCAATCCCTCAGATGTGGGAGAGGATGTGAAATCTGGAGAGAGAGTGAAGAAGAGATGTGGTAAGAGGATCTGAATACATTTTCTCTGTAGTTACTCAAGAATCCATGTACATATCGCACCGCATTAACAAATGGACAAATACACTGCCAGCACTCATGCACACACAGGTGTTCTCCACGAGCTATCCGGGAATGTTCTAGTGATCCCTGTCCAGCGTCTTGATGTGGGTAGAAGGAAAAGAAAGAATTTAGAGGAAACGAAAGCCAAGGGATGAGAAGAAGCTCGAGCGTAGACGACAGAAGGGGAAAAAGGTAGAGGAAAGAATCTGCAATAGATAACAATTAAAGGAATTTGATGAACATCAGAGAAAGATGGGACGTGATGGCACGGCAGTGACAACAGGGTTAACACAGGACAAAAAGACGGCTGGGGTGTTCTCCTCCCTGGTATCTCATATTTCTTTGTGCTTTGGGGAGTGAGTGTAAAAAAGAGGGAGCGCTGTCAAGGTTTTATGTGGCCTTTTGAAAACAGAACAAGCCCTCTCCAGAACAATATATCCAGCTTCAGAACATCTCTGACAACAGGGCACTCATTTTTCCAACTTCCCAGGTCCTCCCTGTAAAACACCCTGTTTGAAATCTACTCTGGTCATTGTTTAGTCTAGTGGAAGTCCCTTAGATCATCCTCATCTGCAGCCGTCCTGCATCCCCTTCATGTTCTGAGTCCCCCGCCCTCCTGCCTCGCAGCAGCTAAGAATCAGCCACCCAACATTAATTCTCTTCTTACGATAAAACTCTTTCTAGCATTTCTAAGATCTGACAGCAAGTGTGTTATTACTGAATAAGAGGGTGGACGGTGATTGTACAATTGAGCAAACAAAAGCAAGCAGTTCAGGTTACGGTCCATCCGCCCCAGCCAGAGTTGTCTCAAGTTCTATGAGGAAACTCTTATGGATGTGATAGTGAAACAGTGCTGTGGTTTGTATTTATCAGTGGTGAAGTGGTGCTTGGCTGTGGAGAAGTGTGTCTTGCCTAATATTGTTTCCATAAATTATGCAGTGTTCCTTTTTCTTACCATAATAAAAGACTCATGCTATTAAATATTCACAGCAACAACAAAAAAACGGGAATTTGTCTGCCCAACAAGTAGGACTGCCTAACACTGCATAACCCCAAACCACTGAGCCTTCTCAAGCTAATGTCCAACTCTAGGTATTTTTTGTTTCATTTTTGTGGGCATGCCCACATGCAACTACTTAGTGCACCTGTTGTTGAGGGTAGGTTTCTTGTCCAGCCAAAGACCACAAGAAGAATGTTTCCAAGAAAGAAACCAATCATTCCCTTTCTGCTGCCTTTTTGCTTCTTTTGATAATGTGGACATCCAAGCACATGACAAAGGCGCAGGATCAAAGAGGGAAGGCTGCTACTGATGCTCTTGGCCTGGACTTAAGATAAGAGAACTGCTTGAGTTGTCCAGCTGGACAGTACAGAGCAAGAGAAAGTCCTGGGAGCCTGAGTCTGCTCGGTATATAGGGAAATATACCACACTGTACGACTGAGACTGGGTCATTGGGTTAAACCTTAAGCCGGTGTCTGTGCTTTCATCAGGCCTCCAGCAGAGCTGAGACAGCAACTGATCTGATAAAGCCAAGAGAACATGCAAACTAGGCTAATGTTTCCCTTTCTTCTTCTTCTACTCTGAAGATACAGAGTAGGAGGAGAGAAGGAGATGCAAGTATGTGAGACTGAATGATGTGCTTGTGGTCTTCACCTCATTAGGACCTCCCTGAGGTCTTTGATGGCTGCTAAAGGCCAGAGGGTGAAGCAATAGAGATCGAATGATTGAAGCTTCCCTTCTCTCTGGTTCCTTTCCCACCAAACATTTCTTTTTTGCTTTTTACCCTCTGCTGTCTCTTCCCCTTTGTTCTTTTTACACCGTTTCTTCACTGCCAGTTTCTTCCCCAAAATGTCTTAATTTCTTCCCAAGAACCCAGTAGTCCAGCAGTGAGAGCTGACACAGGGGTCTGATTTGTCAGGGTCGGTGTGATCAAGCGATCCATGAGATCCATCAGGCTGATGCCAGGGACTCCTGTGGGACTGAGCCTTTGTTTAGCTTAGCTGCTGATGGAAGCGAAGGCTCTGTCGGAGAACCCATTAAGAGCGCAGCAGGCCCAGAAAAATGAGCCGCCCTTGTCACTCCACATCAGGAGCTCGGCCACGGTCGCCGATCCTCCTCAGACGTCGTCACATTTGACCACTGTTTGTCCAAGCCTTTGAACTAGGGACAGCTAGGTAGATAGATGAATGAGCCCATGTGTGAAGTGACTGTGGGGTGCTTCAAATTGGCTCCCTGGTCTGGGATTGATGGCAAGTGCTGGTTTGTTATCTGAAGTTGGGGCGAGGACAGGATAGGTGAAGAAGGTATTGATGAGGGTGATTTGTTCAATAGCAAATTCAAGGATCTGCGGCGGTATGGGCATACCGTCAAAAGTTCGTCTGTGAGGATGAAAGATGATCCAGGAAATCTGCTTTGAGTTTGAAAAGTTATCAGAGGCGGAATTTATAACCCTGGAAAGTTTTAACAGTGAATACTTTTTTAATATGTCTTGGTGATTGCCAGGTAATGGCATGCTATTCTACCTTGAATGTTCGCTTGTACATGTTTGCACTCCCAGGTGACGGTGAATTGCATTGCAGCAAAAGGTTAAATTTTTTTGCTAAACAACCCTGCATTTTGTTGTTGGAACCCCCTGCGTCAGTGCCCCTGCTGTGTCAAGGCAGTGGTCTCATTGAAGTGAATGAGGTGCTGTTTTTTTCCCTCCATCAGATCTGCTTGTCGGATGGTTGAATGGCTTGAGAAACCCCTTTGCACTCACTCTTCCAGCACTTGGTGGGCTCTGTCGACAATTTCCTTTAACGTCAAAAAACCCCACTTCAAACAGCACTTTGCTGAGTGCATGGAAGACACCTTCGAGTGTGGCTGTTCGGCTATGACGCAGGACAAACTAGTTCGACCCGGAGAGGTGTCAGAGCTCTCAGTGGCTGGTTAACCATTTCTCTCCGTTTTAACCATCAATTTTGAAAGCCTCCGCCAACAGTCTCCCATTTGTTAATCACTCTACATCCTCTCTGCACATTGTCTCCGTACCCTCCTCTTACTCTCTCTTTGTTCCGTGACAGAGATGGAACACCTCCACCTTGCGTGTCACGGCCTCAGACTAAACATAATCTCCTGGTGATGCATCAGTGCAGCGGCTGCCTCCTAATGGTGACCAACTTATCTCATTAGAAAAATAATGATTTCACTGGCTGCCATTCCCACAGATAGGCCCAGTATTTGTCTTAGGCTCCGTTTCTTTCGCTGAGCTGCTGGGCCCAGTGACTGGCTGCCACGGCCCTCATGCCTGCCTGTCGTATATCAGCGCTGCCACCGTCAAGCCTCTGATTTATGGCTGTTTATCTCTAGTCACCTACCCCCCCATACCCTCCAACAGATGGGCTCTGGCTATTTACTCAGGGAGAGAAAAGTCCCAAACCAATGAAGTACAACAAACAAGAGGCAATCATGGGGAAGTTGGTTGTGATTACAATTTATTGGTCGCCGGAGAAAATGGAGATCCAGTCGCTGTTGTTTATCAGGTGTGACCTAATCATGTGTCCTAGATTAATCAGGCTGCGTTAGGTCCCCATCTTATCTTAATGACTTTTTTTCCGCTTCAGTATGTGTGGACAGTCCTGGTGATTGTGAGGAGGCATGACGGTACTGCATATATTTATATAATAATGGTTGTAGGAAGACTACCCCCGTGATTTACGCTTATTAACATTGTAATTGTGAAAACATTCCTTCAGCTGTCATGTTCTACAGGGTTGTCACCTTAAATCTCTGCAAGTATATTCAAGCCCTAAATCTCATTGGCTGTCAGATCTTCACAGAGAAAAAAAAACACACTGCACCATAAATTGTCTGTTACAGACTTAGAGGGGCTCCGGTTGATTTCTGAGTCTCTGGAGAAAGGCTTAAGTAATAACCTGAGTATCAATTCTTCAAACCAGTCCTACTATATTGTTGCAGATTTTTCAGTACCTGTAAGCGTTAGTTGTTTTTTTTTCATTTGATGGATACAAACCAGATTTTGACCCTTGCACCTGTCGGCCATAAATTATGATTCCTGGTTTATGTTTTCTCATAATCTCAAGTTAAACGCTTTGAAAACGATTTTCGGACGCAAGCACACAGATAATAGTGTGTAACATCCTTCTCTATATATTGCATTCCGTACAGACACATTGATACGCCATGTGGTGGGATTTGTATTTTCTCAGGTTTAAACCGTGATGAATGTTTCCCCTTGGTGCGCATGAGCTTAAATACAGATCGTTACTCACCCGGAGACGTCTCTGTCTGTGTGTCTGCAAGTATTAGGAAAATGTCTCCCATTTAGATTCTGTCACGAGGAGAGTTTAATTCGTTGCCACCGCTTAGCTGATATAACTAATAAGAATAAAGCGCAGATTGATGTAGGTGGGCTCTATAATGAGGAAAACTCAGCCAGTCGTCACATCTCACTCATCTACTGAGCAGAGCCACGGATTCCTTATCTCACCTCTGATTAACCAGTGATGGAGTGTAAAGGATCCAGGCTGGTTCTGACCACTGTAGTACCAGATGTGCGTAAAACAATAAAGTGGGGCTGTGGGTAGTGATGTAATTCCTTATTTTAATGATAGATGGTTTTGTTTTTTAAAGGTAATGTCTACTTTATAATAAGTAGTATTTATACTAATTATATAGGTAGACCTTACAGCATCTCTCTATAAAAGCAAGGAATCTGTGTGTGTGTGTGCGTGTGTGTGCCTCAAATATCACTGCAGATCAGGATCAGACTGACCTGAGAGTTTCAACATGGCTGCTGCTTGGTTCAAGGGTGTGCAACATCGCATTTGTTTGGACTACAATGATACTGTTAATAAATTATTTCATAAATGCTTTACGAATTCCGCTAGCATTGTCAACCATAGCCACCACAGTCACGTGCGCACCACTGCCAATCACTGCAGAGCTCACCTCCACGACATACCTTAAGAAACAAGCGGATTTATACCTGAAGCAGCATTAGCTGGACCGGGATTTTGCCGGCCGTTCGGTCCCGTTCTGTGCATCTAAACTGACTGTTGTGGATTAATGAGACTAAACGAGTCCATACCGAGTCTCTTCCGGTCTGAGGAGATCCGGATACGCTAGGACAACAAACTGGAATCGGAATCTGTGGATGTTCGTGTGTAGCTAGCTGCTAGCCCACCCCACGGCCCACCTCCTGAGTTGACAAATGCGCCGGCACGTCTACAACCGGACTTAAATAAAGTAATAAAGTTAAATAATGTCCGCCACGCTTTTTCACGAACATTGCCGTCATGTTAGCTGCGCGTTTGGTTCAGGAAGAAACGGTAAAAACGGGCTTTTGTTACAAAAGTGTCCGCAAGCAGCAAGTGCTTGCAGGCAAGAAAACATGTTCCTATTGGTGGAAAAAGGCACCACATCACAACAAATCACAAAATTATATGGCAAACTACGTGATTGGGTTGCTGGGGAACAGGGGAAATTGTGGGAGAGACGGGGCGGAAGAGTGACAGCATCAGTGATGGACAGAGAGACATAGATAGATAGCGATTTTTGAGAGTTGAGAGATTTGTGACATCAAGCGTGTTTGGAGTGTATAGTTATTGTATTATATAGTGTTTCGTGTGTAGTGGAGTCGGTTTTTTTGTGTTGTGAGTCAAAACAAGGAGGAGACTGCTGAATGTGGGACAGGCAGGAGTGACCTGAGGAGCCCTGAGCCTGAGGCATTGCCTGCATTTATATGTAAATAGTTACATATAACTTTGTAAATGTCAAACACGTGCACAAATTTAGCAAACAACAATTTATGTTTGAATTATAAGTAACAAAAATGTTTCGTTAAACATATTTGTGGTTTTCACACAGTAAAAATCTAACTTTTTCCTACTCTGATTTTATTGTTGATATTATTGATTGTTTTAATACAGTATGTCAAAATGAAAAAATAACTGTACAGTCACACATGTGAGGTTGTGCTGAAGATAATGACACCAAACAAGGCATGGTAAATAGCTTTTAAGGTGAAATATAATGGTAAAATCAAAAATAGTCAAAAACAGCCAATTATACCCCTGGCGTCCCACCTTCAAACACAACCTCATTTGGCCATCCATGAAAATGCTACTACCTCTCTCACTTTTCTATAGGAATACATGCTTCCTACAGGCAATGCAATAGTGATAAGAAAAGGTGGATTCAACATCTTCAGTATCAGAATGTGTGAGCCAGTGCTCCACTTTATACAAATCTTCATCCAAATCAAATTACAACTCAGACACCACTGCAATAATCTGCATTTACGAGTTCAAGATAATTCACTACAGAAATGTGCAGTGAGCATGCACGCAAGTTAAGATTTCTGGATATTGATTCACAGTTAATCATACTTAGATACAAATCAATCTAGGCTCAAGCTGCTGAAATCTTTCCATGATAAATTGTCAAGCATCAAAAAACCATCAACACCCACTTTGACAGAACAAATATAATTACATGGTTAAAACAGTTGGCAGTGTTTTTGGAGGACAATTGAATGCTTGTTAGACATTAAAACATGATCAAAGACTGAGCTGCTCAAATATTGAATTAGAATACTGTAGAACAGTCATGATGAGAGAAAGAGGGAAGGACAGAGGGCAAACATATCTGGAGCTGATCTATAGGAGGGGTGGTTAAGATTGGATTGACAAGTTAACCTGGGCGCTCACAGAGACAGTTCACCCCACAATCAGAAATACATATCACTCATTCCTGAGTAGATGTACACTTTCTTCTGCTCGGTGATTCGGTTGGTGGGTGCAGTTAGTTAGGGAGGAAATAGTTCCTACATGAAACTGCTCACATCACAACACAAGTCTGATGATTATCCTGTTATCAGGTCAGGATTTCTTTTTTGGCATTTGAGCACTAAATGCAGAGGGCCGCCTAGTTTGATTATGTTCAAGAGAAGACATGCATCTCTACGGCTGATATTTCAATACTTGCACTGCTGACAATAGGAAAAATGTTTCTCATATTGTGGAGTGGACTGTTCCTTTAAGTCAGGTTTCCACTTAAGTTCAGTTTAGGTCGTTCCACATTCGGAAAAGTTGTGCATGGTGTCAACAGAAACGCCATTCTGTCTGGTTAGCCCTCTGCTGAGGTAACAACCCTGCCTACATTTAAGACAACCGTCTGTGGTGGAAATGTGACACACATTTTAGGGTTTACCCACGTGTTGATACAGGATACATGTTGGTTTCACAGGTATTATGCTCTGAAAGTGTTTGGTCGAAACAGGCTTCAAACAGCTCTTTCCTTGTAGTGGTCCACAAGTGGTTTCTGTTCGTGACATCAATTGTTTGGTAGCATCGGTTCAGCTCAGTGGCTGTTGTCACACTTGCTGTGCAATAACACAAATGTCAGGCCGGTCCCACTTTTATATAGCACGTGTGTCGGTCTACACTACGCCTCTGGATTTCCCTCACATGTTGCTTTTATTATGATAGCAGGCTGGACCCTCCTCACATCACTGGCAGCGCCTGTAGCTGGCGCGGACGGGCAGGCGATGAGCGGGAAGGAAATGACATCATGGCACTTTTGATAGAGGCTTGGCACAAGGCTGCGGAGAATTACTGAAGCTGCGTAGCGTGAATTCAAGGAATAATGGATGGGATTTAGTTAGTGGCATTACATTGCCACACATGGCTGGTTGTGATTTGAAACCATTTCCTTCATAGTGTCGTTTTTCATTTGAAGCCTCCTTTCCCAACCACAAATCGAGCATAATGAAGTCATTACACAATTAAAAATACAAATGTTTCGTGCACGGGCGTTTATTTTCACCTACGGTCATTTAATGTGGGTTTTGCGCTATGGTAGATGAACTCTGTGTTGAGTTACGTTTATGATTTACGGGTATTTCAGACGTGCTGCTATTTGTTTAGCTGTGGTCACTGAGAATACAGATGTCGCTCTCTGATTGACTTAGGAAAATGCAGGGCGGCCAAAACATAAAGTGGAAATGTTAACCCAATAACTTTAGATAAACAGTGAGCGGAGAGGAGCCAAAGACAACAGAGAGTGAAAGGAAAGTGTCCTGCTGGCATCAGGTTTCCCAGAGTAAGTGTTATTTGAAAAGCAGCTGAAGGGTGACACTCACTCTCCTCCCACCCAATCTCTCTCCCTCACTCGACCATCTGTTGTTCCCTTCTCTTCTCAGGCTGCTCTAAGTGCCTTGAAACAGCTGTCGGAGCAGGGACTGGACCCGGTGGATGGCCCCATCAAGGTACGGTAGGACGCGATCACGCCAACCACACACGTTGCGCACTCACTCGCTTGTGGATGTGCAACCAATCGGCCAATCGGGGCGGACAGATGCTTGTCTAGCGAGGAGCCAGATGTGCGTGTGCCAAACTGGCTTATTGCAAATCCTCAGCGCTGCAGGCGAGCCCCATCATCAGCTCCCATCCCACCCACACACACGTCCCAACATTTCCGCTCGACATTTTTCCCCCCGTAAGGAAAGCAACAGGTAGGCGTATGTATTTACATGCACTACCCTGCTGTCAGTGCTCCACACTTTGCATGATGGCTATCAGCACCTAGGATCAGTCTCCTCCTCCACGACAAGGAAGGGAGGAAAGGAAGGAGGAAGGATGACAGCGGAGAATAAAGTAGGAAAGTCAGAACGCAGGGGGGGGGTCGTGGAAACCAGAGAGGAAATCAAGCATTTTCTTGAGTATTTTCATAGTAGGTGTGCCCTGAGGAAAAAGTTTATGAAGGGCTGTTTTTTTTCTCTTTTAGAGGGAGAGAGAGGAAAGGAACAAAGAGAGAAATGACAACTGCAGCTTAATTTACGTCACTATCTGAAGTGAGGGGCAAATATGGCAGCAATTGCACTTTCACCTGAGTAGTTAATCACTCATTGCTCGCTGCAGTCCCTTCCCTCTGCTTCTCGAGAACTGATTAACTCACCCGTACTTGTCTGTTAACGCATTTTTGCTCATCAGGCTTAAAGGTGCACTGTGTAGTTCTAAACTTAAAACAGACTCTCTTTGTTTTCATCACTGAATAAACTGAATAAACAAACTGACCTAAGAGGACCACACACTTTCATGGTTTGCGTGCATGTTTATACTCGGCGGACCCTGCCACCTTTCTAGCTTCAAACAGTGTTCTGGGGAACTTGTTTTCCTCTGAGAACAGCTTGTTTGTTCACTTATAGAAACAATAAATATGTCTTGGCTTGTGTTATGACCTCATTAATATAGAGTTTGAATTTCTTCTCCAAAATGACATAGTGCCCCTTTAAGATGATTGGATTTTACACCCTTTTCCGTCATATCAGCTGTTTTTCTTCTGGCTGAACCCCCACACATGAACCTCTCGCTCTTACTCAGTTCTGATAAAAAAAAAAATTAAAAAAAAAACAGAACAGAACAGGAGCCACACTGTGAAACAGATTGAGGTCAAGGACTTGTTAAGTGTCAAGAGTGGCAGCACTTTCAGTTTCTCCAGAAGACTTTTCTTTTACGAGAATCACTTATCTTATTTTGAAGGAATTACTCAAAGCGAATCCCAGTATCTTTCTGGGGGGCGGGGGTAGGACAAATTACCGACATGCAGGACTGATTGCTCGAGTCCTTGGACAAAATCTCTGTCTTAACGCACTTGTATTTGTCTTTTCAGACCAGTGAACCATGTGGGAGGGAGGATGGACATTAAACAGACTAACTCAGGCACCACCACTCAGGTCTGCAAGGATTCAAAGGCTGTCGTCTAGGAGCTGACAACCCCGAACCCCCTCCCTCCTCCACCATACACAAACCCGACCAACCACACCCCCTTCACCCTGATCTCCCATAACCCACAACCCACAGTGTCCCCACTTTCCACAACGCCCCCCCCCCCCCCCCCCCCCCCACCCACGATTGCCACTGTATCCTGCAAAACCTGTCAACATGCAATAGGGTGGATGTGCACCGAGATATGACCGACTAAAACACCATTACCTGAGTCTATGTGAAGACAACGCTATCCTAACACATTTATTGATGATTTCAGTCAAAATTTAGTCGTAAAAAAAAAAAGAAAAAAGAATATGAATAAATACATAAAATACAAACTAATGAGATGAATGCATGGTACTGTATGAAAAATCAAGGGAAATCCAAAGTGATACACTGCATAGACAACTTTCCCTTTGGATCAATGTCTGTTGGTATGGTTAAATCAAATATGTACATCATGCCATTGAAATACAAAAGAAACATTTTAGGGGAGAAACCAACTTGCGTACAGTAGCTTATTTTTTCGGGGGTATTATGTTTCAGTTTTTTTTTGTTTGTTTTTTTTCCTTTTGTTTTCTTTTGTTATTTTATTAATCTAACAATGCTTGAGTACTGTATTTAAAATTAACCAATGCCAGTGCTGTGAAAGTTGTAGTTGTTGTCTTCATATATAGTCACCCAGCTTACCTTGTATGCTGACATAAGAAAAAAAAAAAAGAGTTCATCTATCTATATGGATGTGTATGACTTGCAAGAGTATCATATTCCGAAAAATAACACGGAAAAGTTTTTTTTCATGTGGACAAAAAGGACAAAACTGGTGTTAGCAGTAATCAGTAGAAGTGTCGACCACCCAGGAGGGAAGGTTGGACTAACCTTTTACCTCCTGAAGGGTCTAACTTTTCCCGTTTAACATGACCCCACACTGGCATAGCATCACTGGAGCATCACCTGACAAACAGCGAAGGCAAAAGGGGCCACCGACAGATGTACTTTTTATCTAAATAAAAAAGAAAAAAACAGGCCAGTTGCACTGACAGTGGCTAGTTTTAGTTTTTTTGCGCACATTCTCTGATGCCAGTAAAGTTTAAAGTCCAAACTCCAGAGAGTTTTTGTACGGGCGTGACTGCATGTCCTCCTCTCCATTCCAGTGATTTTGTGTCAGTGGATTGTCCCCCTCTCTCTCTCTCTCTCTCTCTCTCTCTCTCTCTCTCTCTTCTCCCCCCCCCCCCCCCCTCCCCACAGTTTTGTCGATCACATCTACACCCATTGTGTGTGTTGTATTGACCCGCCGAGGCATCAACTGGGTGCTTTTAATGCCTGCATTCTGGAGTGCATCTTTTTTTTGAGCGGAGAGAGCCTGCGTCAGGGCCGCGGACTCCCTCCACCCCGAAGGCCTCTTGGAATCACTTTGTTCACTGACACTGAGGATTTGTTTCTTCTTCGCTGTGAGTGCAATGTGTAATAAAGGCTGTTTCTGTTACTGAAATGCAGTAAAAACACCTCAGTTCATGTGGAAAAAAAACCCTGTTTCCTGACGTCTTTATTTTCTCCTCTGTGCAGGTGTAAACGTGTCTTGCACAACTGAGATTAGCACTGTTTCTTAATTAAATCAACGTTTTTTTTGCACATTTTCAGTGAGCATGGAATGGAAAACACATTTAAGTCTGTGCAAGTGAGAAAAGGGGTGCCGATAACCAAAGCATGTAGTGTTAAAGAATAAACAGGCTGTCCACACCAGCTGTTGAACACTCCAAAGGGAATCTTAAAGGGCCACCGATTTTACACATGTAAAATGTGTTTACACATCTCCAGGAGTAATGCTGCATATGTGAAAAGGCCTTGTGTGGATCAAGAGGAAGCTGCGGTTATGTTGCTCTGTGGCTGTTGCATTGTGGGCAATGTAGGCATCTAGCATTGGCCTCCTATAACACTTGTTGGACTCATTATGGATAGCTGATCAAAATAGATACAGCAAGAATTATCTCCTTTTTTGCACAACATTTTCTCTTTCTTGAGCCTACAATATCCCAGAATGGCATTTTGTTGGATCACATGCAGCTTCTTCTGGAGCCACAAAAGACTTTGTACTACGGTTGTCACACAAGCAGCAGTATTGTGCCTGAAGGCCTGTAAACACACATGAATATGCAAAATTGGTGGAGTTGCCATTAAAATCAAGGTCAAATTTCTAGCTTTTTTCAGCCCTTTCAACCAAATCCAACAGTTTTCAGTAGCGGGTAAGGTTTTCCCAGATGCCCTCAAAAACAGGAGTGTTAAGATTCAGGATCCGTTTCAGGCGTGTACCATGAAATGATGTTGTTGCCTCTTTTTCTTCGCTACTGATAAAAACAAAATGATATAAATTCAGGAGTCAGCATGAGGAAAAAAACTTCTCTGTTGTGGCAGTATGGCAGCAGATACTCTCAGTTCACACAATAGGGTTGTTAGCTCAGGAGAAAGCTGGTGAGCCGACCTTGAGTTAAGATTTTCTGTTTTTTTTTTTTCAAACCACTATTCCCGAGGTCAAGGATAAGCTTTCACACTCAATCCAAAGGCAGTTTGGAGACGTACTGCTCAAATACCTATTCAGCGCAATGAGAAATGGACTTCCCTCTGTCCTCGTAAATAGCTTTTATTGTGTCGTTTAAGTTCACCTCTTGATCCTGCAGTCATTAGTCCTAACGAGTAATAAAACTCAATGAGGAAAATCCAACAAATTGGGAAACTGTGCTCCAAAAATCAAAACCTGCATGAAAAACTGTAGTGGTGTTTCCTAATCCAACTCTCGTAACATATCGTCATCTACTGCTGAAGCGTGTGGTATCAGTGTAGAAATCAACTGATGACCCTCACAAGATTTATCTGCTTGCCGAGGTTTCTCATCTCAGGGCCGTATCCTTTATCCTGAAGGATAAGCCTGGGGATCTTGTCTGTTTTCGTTTTTATTGTCAACAAGTCCTGTGAAAAGACCAACACCAATAATGCATTAGTCCCTCTTACATCACTTTGTGCCTTCCTGCCTTGCCTGTGGCTCACTGATCCCACTAATACCTATAAAAATGAGAAATAAAGGCTCAGTGACATTGAAGAACAGCTGGGCATTGTAGTTTTTGGAGCAAATGTCACTGAAATAGGAGTATATTGTGTAGTTATTGGGGGCAATAGGCTAGCGGGAACAGTGTACGTGGTGTGAATTACAATAGCCCACAGTACCAGCATTTAGGCTGTTGCTACGCAGACAAGGCTTGTTTTCAGGATCGGGTCTTGGTCTTTTCACGAGACCTGTCGACAGCCAGAATAATCTAGAATATCACAAGACCACAGTTGTGGTAAACAGTGGACGGAGCTTTAAGGTCTGAAGAAGTGAAGCCACTGCTGAAGTCCCTCATATCTGCGTTCTTCCTGATGGCCAGCAGGGGGCGGCTCCACTGGTTTTAGTCTGATCATGTAATCTTCTGAGATAATGACCCTAATTCACACTTGATTTATTGCCTCGGTAAACTGTTTCCTAATGAGTTTATGGTCTTCGGTTCAATCATTAAATTATGGCCCTGTTTAGGGTGAAACAGATGATAAAGCATGGTATGATTTACGACATTGCTACCTTGTCATTGGCAATACGTATGCCGTGCAGATGCCGACACAGTAGAGTAGAAGCAACTTTCGGAAAAGACGCCATTTGGGAACACGTCGCCAGAATGTCTGAGAAACGCATTGCTCTGACGTTCCACATCTTTATCGTCTCGGTCACGTTTGGCTCCTGAAAACAAAGATATGGAACACCGCAACGCCAAACTCAAGACTTTATAGAACACAAACCAGCTTGCACTGGTCTTATCCTTGAAATCACCCATCATCCAAAAATCTTTCCTTCCTGGTTTAATTTGTATCTTTGCCGCCCGAAAGAACTTTCCGTGGACAAAGACATTGTTTCTTGTTGATCAGGCCATGCCATTGAATAACTGCAGCTTTTCTGCTGTCATGACATCCTGTTAATTTGTAGCGGGCACAGCCTCATCACCACTTAGTGAAGGAGAAATGTGCTTCTGTGTTTCCCAAACAGAGACAGTTAATCTTTAACTTCACGACTCTGATAGCACGGCGCATAGACCGCGTGCGCCTTATCTATCACATACTTGGGTTAGCTTCATTCCGTCACCTCTCGTCTGCGCTTCCTGCGTGCAACTCAACCACCTCTGCGACGCCGAAAACACCCACTCTGCTCCCTCCCATTAGCGAGATGAATGAGCGGACGGGACAGCGGTGGTCTAATTCGGCTTCGCTGACTAATGGACTCAGCTGGCAGCTACATCTGCTAGCCATTGAGGAGCGCCAAGGCTGTTCACACACATTAGCAGCAGATCCCCATTCCAGGAGCTTGTTCAGGTAGTCGCACACCGGCTTCAGGCCGCGTTAGGCCCGAGATGAATAGCCTTGCTCTGACCAGCCAATATGGGAAGTGAACCTTGCCGCCCAAAATAGAACAAAATCAATGGGCCGGTGGAGCTTGTCCGTGCCATGCAAAAGCAAACGCCAGAGCCATTGATTTTTCCGTCTGAATTATGTGCCATCGACCCCCCTGAAGTCCTCTAAATTAGAGCTGTATTATCAGGAGGATAAAGAGTGAGGGGAAATCCTATAGGCGTTGATGAATGTCCGCGCAACGATTCAAGCCAAAACCCTAATAGTTCTCTCTCGTGGATGAGTCCAAAAGCATTTTTGGGTGTACTTAAATAAAGGCCTATTTCACAAAAAAAATAAGACCTTTTTTTTTTTTTCCTAGCCGAGTCCTGGAGTGGCTTGGTGCTGATTGCTTCTGTACACAGAGGGATCGAAACTGTCAGTACAGCTCTGCCGCATATTAGAACTAATCTGCCACAGAGCAACTTTATCCAGGCCCGATTAGTCACGGCAGACGAGCGCTGTGGGCTGCCGAGGCTCTGACATCTCGCCGCTTCCCCGTAATGTGCCGAGGCGGGTGGAGAGGAGCTCGCAGAGTCCGGAGGGTGGGTTTGTTCTCCGTCACCCGCCGAGGAAATCGATTTGTTCCGTGGAGAGATGAGCGTCCGCTATCACACTGATAGAAAAAAAAAAAAAAAAAAACTCCCAGGATCCATTTTGGATTGAGAAGCTCTAAGCTTTTTGAATCTTGCTTGTTTCAACAGCTCCAACAACCCTCTGGAAAGCTTTTATTTTGGTAGCAAGGCACACACCTGAGTTGACGTTTGCCATCTTTAAATCTCTGTATTATGAGTGTTAATAACAACCGAGTCAATTTCATCGACTGACCTGGAATTGATTCACTGAGAAAGGGTAGCGATCTCAGACAGCGCTGAGGAGATGGCTGTTTTTGTCCGGGACAGATTCAAGATTTTGTAGATTCCAGCCTCCAGGCCGGGAATCTCCATGACCTCCATATTCCTAAAATTATCTGCAGGGGAAAAGGACTCTAAAGAAAGCAGTTTATTTGTTTTCACATGTCATTTATTGGAACTGTTCTATTATTATATTTCATTATTCATTTCAAGGCATTAGTTTCACAGAGCTTAGGGGCCTCCTGCAGACAAACAGGCAGACGTTTTCTGGAGAAGAAATATGAATCTTTGTATTGTTTTTCATTTCTTGGCTGCGGAAGAGTCCGGAGGGAATCTTTTCAGGATAAAGATGTTTGTTTAAGACTTAAGAAAACTGTGTCAAAAATGGCATTTTCATTAAGCTTACAAGTCCATTTTTTTTGTTTGTTTGTTTGTTCCCCCCCTCAACAACAGCCACGTCTGACATTTAGAGTACAATCAGCACCTCGGGTCACTGAGGTCCCAGAGGACGTGAACTCAACTCAGCAGTTTGGACATGTGAGTCCAGACGCAGCCTATGACATCTTTAATGTGACACCAATTAGGAAATGTTGACTTAGTTTCTCTCTTTGTCTTTGGAGAAGTAAAAGTTCAGGGCCAGCTCCGGTAGAAATGTTACGTTTGACGTAAATGTTAAGACGCCCTCACGCTGCATTATTTCACTCTGTGTGAAGTCAAATGAAAATAATCTGTTGACCCCCTGTCAGCCTGTCTGCATCTCCCAACATGACAATTGTGAGTGATTTACAGTGTGGCTGTCACTCTCTCCGCCTTTCTTTAAAAACACCATGTACATGCAGTGCTAACAAAGGCACGCGGCTCCTGCCCTCTCCAGCCAACGCCCAGTATATCTAAAGGCCACCTGACTCACTGTGTGGCACAATGTGGGAGGACAGTGATACTGATACTAGGCAAAAGGGTAATCATGAAGAGGAGGAGAGGGCCGGGCGGATGTCGTCACGGCAGTGGAAAAAACGGCGTCCAAGAAGCTCATCAGCATTGCAGAAGATCCTCTTTCCTGTCACTCACCGCGGTGATTCACAGAATGCAGAGTAGCGAACACGAGGCAGCGCCGCCGTGCGAGCGGTGACACCATCTTTACGAGCCAGAGTGTGGGTGTGAGAATCGCTTCAGGTCAGGATGGGGGTTTTCTAAAATAACGTTCAGGCCCACAGTTAAAAATGTAATATACCAGGAGAATGCTCAGAATTTCTTAGATTTGGGGGGCCCATTAGCTCAGTGAGTAGAGCGGGCGTCCCATGTTCAGAGGCCCTGTCCTCGCTGCAGCGGTCCCGGGGTTGAGTCCTGGCCTGGGGCCCTTCGCTGCATGTCAACCCCCCCCCCCCATCCTGTTTCCTGTCATCTCTGAAGCTGTCCTATCAATAAAGCCATACAAAAGGTCCAAATAAGAAGAAGAAAAGATTCTCGGATATGAGTAGTGAATTTATAAGGAAACAACTATCTGAGAATAAGATAAATTAAAAAGGAGAAGGAGGCAAAGAAAATGAAATGTATGAGAGAAATACTTGAATATTCTCAAAGATTAAGTCTTACATTTGCAGAAAAAAAGTAAACTAAAAATAGTTTTAGTTTTAGTTTTGTCGAGGAACCACATCACTTCTGCTTTACTCAGGGGAAGCGGTGCCGTCTGTGGTTTTTCTCTCATAAAACTTCTCAGAGAACTAATTTCTGAAAACCTATGAATTACTAATCTGAAAATCTTTTCTCTCATAAAGTTATGACTTTAATCTCAGATGTTCTGAGCCTGTTCTTGGAATGTTGCCCCCCCACACACACACACTTTGTCTTCATTTACATACTATGGCTACACCGTTGTAGTTTCTCATGCTGACCATCAGGTAATAACGACACATCATTTAATAATCTAAATCACTTTTATTAATTTAAGTTAGGTAGAGACACTAAACATTGGAACCACATTTGCTCTGCTACGGAGCAGTCTTCAGAAAAATTACAAAAAAAAAAAAAAAAAAAAAAATAGAGGCTTATGTCATACTGTCAAAAAAAAATGGCAAAAATTAAGAGGTAGAGAATTTAGGCTCATTACTGTGACTGAAGGAATGATGCCTATTGGAATGTAGTTGAAATTCAAAAACTCTTGTCATCCCAAAGGTATATAAAAATGTTCATACATCAAATATGGTGGAGACGTTTTTTTTTTTTTTGTTTTGTTTTTTTTTAAGGGTACTGGGGTATTCACAACATTTAAAACATTTACATTTCACTTTAACTGGACGCGGTGGACAATGGACAGGAGAGTTAAAGTGTTACTTTGGACAGATTAATGGAAAGCTAATGTCTTTAATGCATTCCCCTCAACCACACACACTCAGTGTTGGGACAGCGGTTCACCAGGAGTTTACAGCCTATGTTGCATTCTTTTTTTTTCCTTTTCTTTTTTAAACAAATAATATGGTAACAGATAAATTTACAATATAAACACCACAGATCTTGAAAATATAGACAAGTGAGAGAAATAAAAAAAACAAAAAAACAAAACATATTTCCTCTCCGTTTCTCCCAAAGCAGTACATTCTGAATGTGTCACACATCGACTCCCTCGCCCACTTTTCATTCGAGAGGTTTAGTCGATACAGACCTGAAAAAACAACAACAACAGGACCATTAACGGGACAAATGTCGAGTCCCCATTAGACGGGAAACACTGTGAAGATTTAAATCAGCCACAATCTGGCCTTTACATGTCCCATTTGGAATGACTTCATTATCAACATATATGCTACATGTCCGTAACTTAACAACGAAAACGGACTATGGTAAACTTGTGAAATGTTCTTGCTTTGTTTTTAAATGACACAAGTGACAAATCAGAGTCGTGTTAAGCTGCAAACCAATTTCCTGACTGCCTGAAATAAAGAGCCTCTGCGCGGGGAGACGCCGGGAAGTTTGAAATGCTCCATTGAAACCTTCCTACACAGAGAATGCTGGCAGTGTAGAGAAAAATCAGAAATTACAGTGCATGTCTACAAAAATAAAATAAAAGTGAAAACATTTTTTATTTTTTTTACTGTTTGTACAGTAACATACTGTATATTTCCACAATGACACTAGATAAGGCTGGTGACTACATTACGTAAATAGTTAATTATTGGATACCTTTTTTCTGTATGATTTCAAAAACTAGTGACACGGAATATAGATGTTGGTTTCTTTAAACAAACTTAAAAACAAAAATAAACAAACAAAAAAAAAAAACAATGTCAAAATAAATCCTTTGTGTAGTACACAGCTTTCTTTGTTCCAGAGGAACAATATGGTAAACCTTTGCATTTGCTCAATGCAAGTGCACCAGTCAAGATTCAGTCTTTCCTTCCATTTTCATCCTCAGTGGTTGTTTCCTCATGCTTGCAGATTTATGTGCCTCTGTTCGTGTTACAAACAGCGCCCCCTAGATCCCGTTCTTTGCCTCGTTGTTGTTCATGGCCTCCTTTCTCTGAGCTAGGAAGGGGTACATGCACTTGTCGGCGCCGAGGAACCGGTACATGCACACGATGGCCTCGAAGGGCAGGATGCTGCGGAGACAGGACAGAGATGAGATTAATGACACAAGATACTCGTGTATGGTTTACTGAGAGCTGATGGACTGAAGACCTGCTGAAATGGAGGGGGGGTGTAGGAAGAAAACAGGATATTAGAATGCAGAAGGGCGCTCACCTTTTCATGAAGTTGACCATATAGACGATGCGCGGTGTACAGATCATGGGCTGGTCAGTGAGGATGGCCCTCATGGCCTGTTTCACACAGAACTCTGGCTTCAGGGGAGGCAGAAATGGCTCAATCTCCTTCCTGAATGGAAAGAAAAATATAATGAAATGAAGTCCGTTACAGACGCAAAACTCAGGGAACTTAAAATCTAATTTAGAGTAGACAGTTTACTTTTTGTAGAACTGATTTAAAAATGTAATTAAAAGATGCCGGAATATGCTTTAAAGAGGTAGATTAGTGGTACAGTATCTTACGACAGTAAAGCTAAAGAACATGCCACCTGCCGACTGTAACCATGAAACAAAGCGAAGACTATTACAGCAGGAGGGGGGGCTTAGCCCAGGTGCACCTGCTGCTGAGGTTTTCCCCTGGGAAAGTCGTCCTCTTTGTCTAAGCACAGCGCTGACCAACGGCGTACAAGCGACTTCATAATATCTCTAACACAACAAACCGTCAGCTGCTGCTTTGAACTTCAAAAGGTGTTTGCGGGGCAATTTTATATGGTGAAAATTACAGATGACAAACTCTAACCAGGTGCAAGAACGCTTTAAAAAGAAAAAAAAAAAACACAACACAAAACAAGCAATTACAGCGACAAGTGCGTGTTGACGCTAACCTTATTCTGCAGCCTTTGAACATTCCCGTGTCTACCAGGTAAGGGCACACGAGAGTCATGTTGATGCCGTCCTTCTCAGAGGCCTTCAGCTCATGGCTCAGTGACTCGTGGAACCCGATGGCACCGAACTTACTGGCACAGTAATCCTGCGGGAATAAAGAGAGAACAGGTTAGCCCTGTAAAAGTCTGCCCCTGCCCGCACCCAGGGACCACAGAGAACATTATCAAACATGCCCTGCAGGCTCAGAGGTCTCTCCTTGCTGTTAATGATACAGCCACAAAAACCTGAGCGAGCCTGTCCGCTGTTCTACAGTTTCATTAGCATTCTTCTTCGGTGCATCAGGAGACCGCTCTGCTTGGCAGGAAGGTTTTTGATGTGGTTCGCAGTGGATATAATCTTTTAAGAAGGAAGGAAAAAAAAAAAAAAAAAGGGCTTGGGCAAACACAGATGCATGTTGATAAACATGGGGAGGATAAAGAGACGCGACTGTGCCCACATGACAGGCGAGGGCTTTAGTTCCCTGAAATTAATGTGCACGTCTGAAATCACATTTGACGCACTTCCAGGAAGCATAATAGCCGAACAAAAACTGACTTAACGGCAGTCCCTTTGAAGGGGGGCTTTATCATTATGGATGAATGCTCGTGCAACAAAAGCAAAACGTGCAGCTATAAAAACGAAGCCAAATGAGGTGGTAGTCCCTGTAGACCATCTGAAAACGACACCACGCTCAACCTCCGTTCTCAGAAATATCAAAACAAAACCGTCAAGTAGGCTACCAATTTACTCCTGCTGTGGTTATGGAGATAAATGATTCCACTAAATATTTTAATATGCATTAAACAACAAAAAAAGAATCTGTACTGGGAGAGAGGAAAAAAAAAAAAACTATAGGAAGGAAAGACCTTATCCATTGAAAGCGGCTGTGAGCTGAATACTGAGTGAGCACCAAGTTGTTCACAAAGCAGTGATGAAGATGTCTCTGTCCCTTGGGGAGCTGTCAGCTCGTTCTGGCCCTGGGGCCAGAGCCCAATAGGGGCCCGACCCCCCCACTGCTGCAGATAGAGGAATCTATAAGAGGCTCCCCAATGCTCATCTGTGTCCCTTAATTTAACGGGTGGAGGGACAACTAGAGAAAGGGGGCCTAGCCTCCCCCGGCCCAGTGTGCTAGCTGGCACGCCGAGGGCTTCGGAGAAAAGCACTGGTTTTGGATGGTGGGAACGACGGGATGTGTATGTGTTGTTGTGTATGATACTAACCTCCACTCCAGCTGTGCTGAATAAACCCAGGGAGCTGGCAACCGTCACAATGTGACCATGATTCAGCTCCAGCATCTTGGGGAGAAACGCCTTGGTGGTCTGGGGGAAGGATAGAAGAGACAGAAGGGCAAAGAAAAAAAAAAAGAAGAAGGTTAGTTCACTTGCAGTTTGTCTGTGCCAAAGCCCTTTGATCCTCTCTGCCTCCCTCTCATCCCCCCTCTTCATGTGTTTCTCCTTCTTCTCCATGGTGATGCAGAGAGAGGCGTCTGAATGAGAATTCATAACAGGCAGAAAAAAAAGAATCTATCTGAGCACTGGAAAGTATAAAAATTTCACTTGAAATTTCTCTTTGTGGTAGGTGTGAATTAGGAAGAGAAGAATGAGGGTTTTCACCTCTTCAGGTATTCACTGAACAAACAGGTGTGTGTGTGTGTGTGTGTGTGTGTTACTGTACAATCTGTTCTTTTCCCACACAGATCTGGTGCCCGTCGCTGGGCCCGGCTCTAAAGACTTGGTGACAACACCAATCATAGGCCTCCGTTCACTCAACAACAATACAATCCGACCTCTAGTCTGCCTGCACAGCCTCGCACCCTGCCTGAGCAGCAGTCAGCGGAACAATCAGCCGGGAGATGAGCCCCGAGATGAAAGAGTTTCACCGGAGTGCCACGTGAGAGCCCGAGTGGTTCCACCGGCCGGCTCGATGAGAGTTAGTGAGGTGGTGAGAAATGGGGAGAGAGTTAGCAGTTACAGTTGATTGACCTATGGATCCCTTCCTCATTCTGCCCGTCTGCTGACTCTGGACACAGCATGAGCCAATCAGCAGGTGTGACATGTGACGGCATTGACAGGAACTGACCAATCACTCTCCCACTGGGAGGTCTACAAACAACCAGCAGGCCTTTTGTTGGGAGCACTGCTAGATCTATTCAAGTCAGACGTGCGCTGCCATAGTGAAGAACAATGCATGAGGGCTGCAACACTTCAAAAAGTCGCTGAGGCTGCGAATGAAAGCACAGAGGGCAAATTTAAATCACAGTTAGTCGATAAAAGTAAGGAGGAAGAACTCCAAACGCTTGCTGGTTACGGGATGTAATGTTAAATATGACTGGATATGACTACTGACAGGTTAATTCCCATCTCCCAATAATTCTGTGGTCACATAAATGAGAGGTGAAAGCTTCATTGGTTGGTACAGTATGCACGCCTGGCCAGAGAAATGATTCAGCCTCCTTTGTAAACATTTGCTGGAGGGGAGCACAGAGCCAGAGAGTGCGTGGTACCAGGTAGTACAGCCATGAAACCACTGGCAGGGGAGGAAAAGCCTCATTAAAACTGCACCCAGAGATTAACTGCATCGGACCTACTGACTTCTAATGTAATCTCCGCTATGCTTTACTGTACTGTAATTGGACGTCTTTATCCTTGTGTTGGGAAGTAAAACTGGAAGCAGAGAGTCAGATCTGAACAGAGAGAGGCTGGTGAAAGCCAGATGACTTCACCATTTTGAGTTTATTCTATAGCCGGGCACAATATTACTGATCTGACTCGGCTCCAAACATCTGCACTTTTCCAGGACATAAATTTTAAAGTTGCTGCAATATTCAACTCATCAAATGATGGGGCCCCAAAAGAGAGGGAGCGAGGGAACGCGAGGCCTGGATAAGAGCTGAGAAAGGCCTCTGCAAGCCAGAATGGCAGCGGATGAGGGAGAGAGAGAGTTGCGTGCAAATGAAGCATTAACTTAAGATATGCCCATACCTGACATGAGCCAAAGTTTCCCCACTCCCACAGCAACTTTCAGAGAGCAGGGAATGACTTGATCTGGCACACTGCTCTACGACTAAAGCCAGCACTCAGATACAACTGGACAAGTTTGCTGAGTGGTCTGGAAATAACTGGAACTGATGGAGGAAAGGCTGATCCCCTCAGCTGGAGGACGGGGGCAAAACGTGAACAGGCGTCCCGTATCCCTCGCTCTCTCCCACCCTCGCGTCATGTCCCGCTTCTCATGGCAGCTCTGGCATGTGGGTATGACCCCCGCTGACCTCTCAGACACAAAATGTGTGAAGGCGACCAGGGGCTCGTGTCTTACATCAGAGCGGCCGTAATTGGGTCTCAACGCTCCCTTGTTCCGCTAAATTACCCGCTGACACAGCCGGGCCTCCTTGGCCTATGTGGGGGTGCCTTGCCCGCTGCATCCCCTAATTGGTGTGTGCCCCCAGGAGCATTTAAGCCACACAAAGCTTCTTGCAGCTGGGGTGTCAGGCTGCATTAGTGCAAGCGCCTGACCAACAGGAATATGAACAAAATATTGGCCTTTGCGTAGGACCAGATGGCCATTTAATTGGGCTGACTTCTCCCTGGATGAGAGAATGAAGGAGGGAGAGAAAAATCCTGAGCTCGTCTGATCCTACACCTGATTGCAGAATTCGAGTGGGTTGCGTTTACTGGGCTTTAGGGCTGAGGGATGCAGGTTGGTCACGTTGTGGTGGCCATGCCAGTTACAGTTGACTGAGCCTTAAACCCCCTGCTGTTTGTACTACTGGAAATCCAATTTACCTGGAAAGCAACATCAGAAAGCCAGAGGGGATGTGGTGTCAGTGCACAACACACATCAAGCATCCAATGGAATGTGTCACCAAACATTGCTGGTGCAAACAATCCAGTTCATTCATAAATATCTTGGCTTCTGCACATTTAGTTATCCAGTGGAATTACCAAATCATTTACACAGATCATTTTTTTTAACTCACAAATTTGAAACCTTAGCTTAACAGTACTTATGCTCACTAAACTTGTATCATCATTTAAAAGACACTTCATAAAATTTCATTGCGACTGTTTTCTTTGCCTTTAACCCAATTTATTGGACGTGTTTAATAAATTATAGGTCTGTAGTTAGGAAAGCTAATATTGGTCCCCAAATGCTGACTTTTTAAAAAGATTTTCATGTCCAAATGGATTTTTTTGTTTTGTTTTCCTTGTTCTTTGCTTCCTGTTCTCATAACTCAAATTCCACTTTGGGCTAAAAACAGTATAATCTTCATAAAATTCATTTATCAAGCAAAAAGAAATGCCAAATATTCTTTGCTTCCAGCTGTTCAAATATAAGGAATGGATGCTGTTCTTTGTCACATGATAACAAACTGATGATCTTCGGGTTCTGGACAGTTAATCTAAACGCCACATTAGGTGCTAGGAAATATACTGAGCGCAATTTAATAATACTACAGTATAATTTACAGACTGGTGCTGAATATGGCTGTTAGTGGTGGCTGTAATCCCATCCCTTGAGAACAGGTACCGCTCAGGGAGAGACCCAACATGAGAGTAGTCATGGCCAGCTCCAGAGAGGGGTACAGGTGCACCAGGCCTGAGGAGGGGCCCATATAAAACCAGTCAAGTAGGACCCTTCTGCCTGGCTGCCTCCTTTCTCTGGATACAGCAGGAATGCGGCCTGCGGAACTTGGCTCCTGTCGCCTGGCATCTTGTCAAGCTGATCCACAGACAAGAAACCAATTGTCAGATAAAGTGGGTCAGCAGCAGCTTACCATTACCCTCTCGCCTCGCCTGTGGATGGGACGGCACTGCCTTCCTTCCTCTTTTCTTTCCTCTGCTCTTTTCCCGCCATGTCACTGTTGAGGGCTCCGCGCTTTCATGCAATCGCACGAGAGGTACGATCTCCAGGAGAAGGGGAAATGACTGCTTACTGTTCATAGACCACCTGTTGGATAACCGGCCCCACTAGACACACACGCGCTCTAATCCTCAAACACAAACTGGTGACACTTACTGAAATGACTGCGCATTCCATCCCGCCATGACTAAAGAGTGAGGCTCCAACATCACAAATTGCCAGCTGGACTAATCAAAGCATCATCAAACAAATTAAATGTTATGACCCCTCTGTCTCATAAAAAACATAAAGGGAGCAAGGGACTGAATCATAGCCGTTTGTCCGTGAGAGTGTTTTTTTTGTGCGTGTGTGTGTGTGTCTGTGTGGCAGAGCCGGATGAACAGAGCTGGCCTCCATGACTGCCATGCAGCTGCACCCACTGCCTCCAAATCAGGTTGGGAGGAGTCAGAGGGGCCTGTGGAAGGAGGACAGAAGAAGTGTGGGGTCTGAGCTGGGTCGGTCTGGCAGACACCCACCCACACACACTACGAATAGCATCCGCTTCCTGTTCATGTCTCCATCCCTGCCTTATTCCCACTACACTGTCCAACAAATGATGAAAAGTTATATAAAAATTCATCAGTCATTCCTCCGTCTTGATCTGAACTCCAGCCTTCCATTTGCTCATTTTACACATTTCGTTGAAAGGGAAGCTTTGGACCTGCTGTCATGTTACTCTTGAGGAACTGAGTGTCTGAGTCTCTGATGCTTCCCTGACTGGTGTAAATCACGATGAGGGTTTTTTCAAATAGTGCTACCTGACTCTGAGCCCTCTTTTGTAAATTCCCTCTAGTGTCACCATTTAAAAACATGAAACTGAACAAACAAGGTTTAAAATCCACTTTGTATAACTTGGCCCTAAATTGGGTGTATGAGTTGAGTCACAAACCACAACTAAGCCATTTTATAAACCTGTTGTTCAGACAGGAAAAAAAAAAAAAAATCAAAGGCTTGTGTAATGCACCATCTGCATGCAGTGAGTAACTGTACCATGTTTGTGTAAGAGGAAAGTGGACAGTTCCCTGTTAGTCTCAGCTCTATTCATCTAGCTTGTGTCTTTAATGAACCACATCCTCCATTCTGGCTGTCGCCATTCATTAAGTCCCTCTTTCATCTGCCCCCCCTCCCCTAAAGAAACCACGCTCTCCACAGAACATGGGAGAACACAAACACTGGGCCCCCATTAAAAAAAAAACAAAACAAAAAATCTCCCAAATCTGCCACCCAACCACTGGATCCTGACTCCAAAAGGACGTGGAGAAAGCCAGCAGAGAGGCACATGAATAGTTGAATGGAGCATCCATTAAGAAGAGGAAATACACAACCTGCTTGACTGACAACACAAGAGATTTTCATGCTCAATTAGGGAGCTTCACGATCGCCGTGGTTTCATGGTATCACTGAGAATGCAGCTCTCTGTAAAAAGAAGAGCCCGCGGCCAAACTCTCAAAATGAGCATCATCCGCCTCACTTCATCCATTGATCAATATATCGTGACAAATGCAATCAAAGATGAAATAGTCAATTCAGAGCTGTGCCACCAGGCGAAAAGGACAGTCTCAGTCCTTGCAATTCACTCCCCAGAAGGCCTATAAACTAATTTGTGCAAAATCACTACAATTGTCCCGCAGCGGTGGCCATTGCCAAGCAATGCAATCAATTATCAGTAATGTTTGTTTGGGAATCTAGGAGAGGGGCTTAAATGCTAAAAACACTCAATTCAAATCAGCGAGGCCGCGCTTCTTAGTGGATGTCTAATTGCCTGGCTGCAACCGCTGGCCCTCCACACAGACACACACAAAAAAGCTGCAATAGCACCTGGCCTGTTCAACGTTGCAGCGAATGCTTATCTAAAAGTGCAACATATTCACTCCATCAAGTCCACGTAGCCTTTCAGATAAGTATTCACACTGAAGGGCCCCGAGGAAATGAGCCAGAATAAAATCTGATACACAACAAATCACCGCCTGCCAACAAAATGTGGTGAGCCGATGCGACGCAGGATCTGGCCCACGTACGGAACCACCTGCCTCCATCACGCGAGTCAGATCTGTGCAGATCTGCGCTGCAGAGGAGAGGCGAGGGAAGGGCCGACATACCATGCGGATCCTCTGTGATTCAGGCGGCCAAAGAGACAAACCCGTGACTTTCCTCTGGCAGAATTAAACTAAGCGGAGCTGAAGTTCAAACAAGCAAGGGAACTATTTATGGTCACACTTTTTCAATCCTGCAGACACACACACACACACACACACACAAACCTTTGATTCTTTTATTTGGCACACAGAGGGAGAAGATTATGAATAGGCATGCAAGTCAGGCTGGAAACATTCCTGTGAACCTAGCATCACAGTAAACACATCTGATAACACTGTGCTCATGGAAACTGAGGCAGATAAGTCAGACCATCAGATTCTAACCGCTCATATTCACACACACACACACACACACACACATTACTCCGAGTTTACACTTTTGGCATGCTCAATTGCCCGTGCGTCAACTCACCCAGAAGTGTGCGTGACAGTTCACCACCATGGTGCGCTCGATCAGCTCATCGGGGCACTCCAGGAGATGATGGCCGGAGACGACGCCGGCATTGTTGATCAGTATGTCCACCTCTCCCACCTCTCGACGCACCTTCTCGGCTGTAGAATACACACTCTCCCGCTTCCCCACGTCACACACATAGGTGTAGACCTGCGGCTGGAAGGGAGGGACTTCCTCTACGCCTCCAACAGGTCCTGGAGGGAAAGATGAAGAAAGGGATCAGGCTGAGTTATTATCACTTTTGTAAAACTGAATTATTACTTAATCTGACATTTAAAATATTGGTGATTTTGATCATCTATTATAATGTATGTTAAGAGTGACTTTTGAGGTAGGAGCTGCACACAGAAATAGAGACCAGCTGAACAGGCACTGAGAGGTCAAGCTTGTTTGAAAAATCAGAGACAGTGCGCAAAGATGCCTGTGAAGCTGCAGTGATCATGTAACACTCACACTGCCTGCAACACTGTTATAGTGTCCTTGACATACACATACATGTACTGCCGCTGCAGAAACAAGAACAAAATACCACCTAAAGACAAGCTGACAGTACGTAAAGAAAACGACTGAATTGCTGGAAAGAAAGCCCACTTACCGTCTTTGGTTATGGGAGTGTCCAGCTCATGGTATATCTGCCGCACCATCTCCGCCGTTTCCTCATTGCTTTGGCTGTTTATGTCCCACAACACCAGTATCGCTCGTCTCCGGGCGAACTCCTTGGCGAAGAGCCGCCCGAGGCCGCTTCCTGCCCCGGTGATCACGCACACCTGTCCCGCCACGCTCTTCTCCTTGGGTCGCACCACCCACTTCGCCCCGGCAGTGACAAAAGCCCAGAGCACCTTCAGAATGACCACGAAGAACTCCGCAATGATGATCATCATCTTGACCAGTTTGATCAGTTCACAAAAAAAATAAGCAAAGCGGGAGCAAGAAGAAGCGCAAAGGGAGTGAGTCCCCTCTAGTGTGCAGCAGACAGGCAGGCAGGGTCACGCCGACAAAAACTTGGCACTACGGTGCAAGGCAGGCAGCGCACATGCACGCAAAAGTGACGGGGGAGAAGAAAAAACTGCAGATCTGTGAGCGAAAAAAGAGGGGAGTTCAGATGCGGCTCGGTCAGAGTCCAGCTGCCACTTCAGTTGCAGTGAGTTACGAGCAGCTACTACCAAACTGTGCGTCCTGCTTCCTCCGCTGCTCCTCCACTCATCTTGCCCTCACTCGCGTCTCGCTCGCTATTTATTCAGTCCACCCATCAGCGCTGGACCCAATAGGACGGAGACTTGAGCGCCTGTCAGAACGAAGCGCTCGCTCCACAGACACACACTCGGGAGGTGATGTAACCTAGAAAGTCTTTACCTAACACTCATCTCATGCGGGTTTTTTTCTTTTTCTTCTTCTTCTTTCTTTCTTTGTGGCTGTTTGACATCACAAAGGAAGATCAGAGAATTGGCTTCCCCCCGTTATTTAAAACGCATTGTTGTGCGGTGCTGCTCTTTATACTTTCATCAGGCAATATTCAAAATGTTGATGATTGAAATAAAGAGTGTGAATTTAATATCAAATTGGCCTTGATTGATTTCAAAAAAGGTCTGATGTGAAGTACTATAATCATTATTTTTAATATTGAGTATTACCGTGTTTTCCCCAACACAGCCACAGATCATGCCATATCTTACAGGTCCAGGTCAATGTCCGCCCATACATGGAAACAGCTAAATAAACCGTTTCTCCCTTAAAAGAATAAATATCCACACTTTATGTCTATTGAGCTGCTTTTGATTTGATTTCAAGCATTCTTAGACATATCATTGCAATTTCCTAGCAATTGTCCATTGTGATCTGCAGCTCACTGCGGAAAGTGAAAGTGTTGGGTAAGGTACGCAGCCAGGCAGACGGAAAGAAAAAAAAAAGCGTGGCCACTGGTAATCTGTTTCTATGGGCAAACACAGGTTATATATGTTTACTGCCTCACATGAGGAGAATTCTGATGGCCAACATGTGAATATTGCATTGCATTGGTTCAGAAAATGGCCTAAGTGTGAACAGCAACATGTAGGAAAAGCAAAAGTATGCACATGTATTCTGAAGGTCCCTCACAGAGCAATAATATGTAGATGAGTGCTACTGTTAAATACACTTTAGCTCTCAGCACATGTGCTTTTTAAAGCAGAATATTTGATTGTACATATGAAAATATCTGCATCAAATTATTTCATAGGAAAGAAAAATCAGCTTTTTAAATGGAAATACTGCAAAACTGTACTTTAGCCTCACTCGCACATCTTTAACACAGCGCTTTTGGCCTTCTGAATTCAAGACAAAAGGCAGCTTAAGGACAGCTAACAGAACTGTGTGTCTTATCTTATAACCTTGCTGCTGCTCACACTGCCTGTGTTTTACAACCTGGAGCAGGCGCGGTGGTCCCTTCTCTCACTGAGCTCCAGTCAGAATCCAGCGGAAAAGCTTCAGCGAAGGAATCTTCCCCCTGCAGCGGCTCTGCACACACACACACACACACACACACACACACACACACACACACACACACACACACACACACACACCGCCCTGTAAAAATGAAGTGTTTGCTCCCTCTGCCGGACGAACGAGTGCTTAGCCATCAACCTGTGGCGTTAGATGAACGTGCAGTAGACCATCCTATTTTACAGCAATAACACATGTTCGTCAAAAATATGGTAATGGTTCACAGACTGCACATTTTAAAGTTAGCTTAGCATTAGCTTTCCAGAATTGTACCTGGAATACCACAAATTCAACAAAATTTTAAAAATTCCGAGATATGACTCTGCAAATATAGCGACTATTTAACCAATACTAACCCTCTAACGATTTAATGCTATATTTTATCAAAACGTCGACGACATTCGCATCGCTTTAGAATACTTTGAGCGGCTAATAAAAGAGTCTTCAAATCAGGCAGGTCGCAGGACGGTCCGTGTGGGTCCTCAAACCTTTAACGCGCACATGCGCAAAAGAAAATTTCTCTTTCTCGGTGGGCGCAATGGCGGACGCAGAGTGAGTGTTTGCTGCCGATTCAAAATCTAGGCACATCCAGGGTTAAAATGAACATCTATGTTAATTTTACACCCTGGATTGATATTTTAGTTTGCATACATCATAAACATAGTAATATTGTTAAAGATGGTTTTTGCTGTTTTTGTTAAGATGACTTTGTTCAGACTTGTGTAGCCATAGCAGGCGTACAACATGGCTGTCTCTGTAGCTTACATGTACGCAAAATCGGTTGGTCTACGTGCTAAAAATGAGAACAGAGTTAAGTATTCGCTGTTTTTAATGTAATGTGAAGCCTTACGTCTCTGTTTATGCTTCTAAAATACGTAGGCTAGCCTTAAAGTGACTGCTGGCTACCGCTAGGAAGCCGGTAGCAGACAACTTAGCAAGCTAGTGGCTAGCGAGGATGAAGAGACGTGTCAGTGTTTATTTGCAATACGTGTATAGTCTGTTATTTTTAGTATGGTCCTGAAGTTCTATATTTTTGTGACAGAAAAAAGATACCGGCGGTCCCTGAGAGCCTTTTGAAAAGGCGAAAGGCCTTCGCCACCATGAAGGCCATGCGTGTCAAGAAAATGCTGGCTGAAAAAAAGGTAACGTGGTTGTTTCTACATTGTCCCGTTTTTAAGAAATGACAGTCTTTTGGTGGTTGTCAGTGTGTGGCTGACGTTAATGTCTGTAGCCCTTCCATTCACTCGGCATGTATTACAATTGTTTCCCCAGGCCCGCAAAGTGACCAGGAAACTGATCTACAAGAGGGCTGAGAAGTACCACAAGGAGTACAGGCAGATGTACAGGCGTGAAATCCGTCTGAGTCGTACTGCTCGCAAAGTGGGAAACTACTATGTTCCCGCTGAGCCCAAACTGGCCTTTGTCATCAGGATCAGGGGGTGAGTAGTGTCCTTACCTGGGATCAGAACTATTTTGCCCGTCAAACTCAACGGTAACATTCACATGGATTGCTCATCTTACAACAAGGCATGATGCTCAAGCTGTTGGTGCTGATGCTTGCTTACATGCCATGCTGTGTTGCTGTTTGGAAATGCCCATTCCTTGTTTCTGCACATTTACCATAGTATTGAATTTTAAATAAGAATTCTAAACTTGATGCAAGTGTGGCCACATTTTGTATGCTAGTTCTTACAGAAGCTGTTTCAAGATTTCTGTGCTTGTGGAAACAGGATAATATGTGAAACTGAGGTATAAAGCAGTTTAAATATTGCGCCAAGCAATGCAGTCATGAGGCTGTTCAGGCAATGTTTTTCTATTTTGCCAGATGAAGGGACTGCTTTTCTGACTTTCACCCAATGTCTAAATTTGGTTAATAGAGCAATCCATGTAAATGTTGATGAAATGTAAATGGGTTTAGTCTTGTGGTTAATGATGTAAATTCTTTCCCCGACTTATCGACAATGGTGATACAACTAAGCAGTTTAAGCCAATTATATCTGAAACCACAATTGATGGGACTAGGAAAACCCACCTACTGATGTTAAGCCTTTATACTAAATAGTTTTTAAATTTTTTCCCAGTATCAATGGTGTCAGCCCCAAGGTCCGTAAGGTTCTGCAGCTGCTCCGTCTGCGCCAGATCTTCAATGGTGTGTTCGTTAGGCTGAACAAGGCTTCTATCAACATGCTCAGGATTGCTGAGCCCTACATCGCTTGGGGGTAAGGCTGTTATTATTCAAACTTAATGCTGACCTTGTGTTGGAGAGGGTATCAAAAGAGGTGTACTCCCACCGTGGACCATCCTGAAGTTTATAAACCGTATGGTTATGGTGTAGCGGCACACAGATACTGGTGACCATAACTTCTCTATCCCTGGAATGTGGTTAATGATGCTGAACTTTTTTCCCCATCTTATCGACCATGGTGAATACTGACTGAATGTAAGCCAATTTTGTCTGAAACCACATTCCATAAAAGTGATAGACATGAGGGAGTGCACAGTTTTTGTACATCTGTATTTTGAGAAACATTATTGGTTTTTGGTTTAGATAAATGGAAACATCTAGTTGTGAGAGTTTGAGTGGAGAAACTACTAGACAAACTACAATGATTACACTGTGGATATGCCTTTTTGTTTTCTTTCCACCTTAAAGAAGTTTTACTGCAACAACTAGAGAATCATAACTTGGGAGTGGATACAGTTACAGTTAATTTAAAAGTAGACTAAATGTCAAACTTTGCTGTATGAGGTGAAAGCATGGTTACACAACTTTAGATGTAAAGGCTTGTTATAATTGAGATAAAAGGTGAAGTATAGAAAAGTTTGTTCTGAATTTTTGACACTGCCAAGTGCTCTAAAATACAATCACCTGACCTCCAGTAAAGAAACAGCCAAGTAGTGCAGTAGATGTGCAATTTATGCCAAATTAAACATTTTAATTGTCTGTCCAACCTAAAATGGTCAGCATTTGCTTTTATGTAACCTTAAACAAAACGCTACTGCAAGAAATTTGAGTGGTCATCTCGTGTGTGTAATCAGCCACACATCTGCTGCTGAGATGTTTGAGCAGGCATCACCTGAACGAAAATGTTGGAGCAGATCATTTGACTGTATAGTTAAGTAATCGAAGGGCCTCATCTTGAGGTCAGTTGAGCACTAAGGTTTTTGTTTTAACTCTTGCTTTAAAACATCTGAATACAGTGAATTGACCTAGAAAGGATATCAAACTAATTTTAGCTTATTATGATAACCTTTGACTTTTCATTCCCCCCAGGTACCCCAACCTGAAGTCTGTGCGTGAGCTCATCTACAAACGTGGCCATGGCAGAATGAGGAAACAGCGCATCGCCCTCACAGACAACGCTCTGGTGGAGAAGGCCCTCGGTATGAAATTGTACTTTTTGTGATTGTAAGGAGCACAGTATGTAGATGCATTTGAGGTCAAGATGGTTCTTGGAGAAAACCTTGTTATTTGTGACAGATTAGTATTAACATCAGTAGTATTCCTCACAAAGAAGCATTTGAGGTATGCTTTCTCTCTGAGCTAAAGCTAAGTGAAAACATGGTCTTGGTCGAAGCGTACTAAGGTATTTTACGTACACATTTGTCTTACAAAGCACACTGCTTCAAAAGCAGAAACACATCTTAAGGTACTGTAAGAGTAAGGCATGGTGCTGCATGTGGTTAATGATGCACACTTTTTTCCCCGTCTTATCGACTATGGTGAAAGAACTGAACTATGCCAGTTGTGTCTGAAACCACATGCCTATGCAACAATGATGAACTTGTTAACGTCAAGCTTATTGATCTTTGTTAATGGTAAAAGTTTGAGCTAAAGCTTGAATTTGTTGTAATATAGTAAAACAAGTCTGAGTTTAACAAATGCTCAATCAGTACAGTCAGAATTGTCCAATATGCAGTTTCCGACTAACTCACCTCTTGCAGATTTCCAACAATGCAGCTGAACTTCTGTAAATTGCTGTTTGATCTGCAGGCAAATATGGCATCATCTGTGTTGAGGACCTCATCCATGAGATTTACACAGTTGGCAAGAACTTCAAGCCCGCCAACAACTTCCTCTGGCCTTTCAAGCTGTCATCACCCCGTGGTGGAATGAACAAGAAGACCACACACTTTGTGGAGGGTGGAGACGCTGGCAACAGGGAAGATCAGATCAACAGAATGATCAGGAGGATGAACTGAAGTTTTGGTGAGTGGTTGGAACATTGCACATCTTGAAAGTCTACATCGCTGATTAGGTGTGGTTAATGATGCATATTCTTTTTTCCCCATCTTATCGACTGTGGTGAAAACAATCTGAAAATAAGCCAATTATGTCTGAAACCACATCTTAGTCACATGCATGGATGCTTTATTCAGTGCACGACACTGACAAAGTCATGAGGTCAAGTTTAACCTGGTTTAAACAATTTAATTTAAGTGTAACTTTTTGATCTAAATCTAACCTATGATGTAGATGAGCTGGATATCTGTCAGCCATCATTGAAAGTGCTTCTCACATAACCAATGTCAAAAGCATATTTTTAATTTCCCAAATGCTGGTCATGGTCCCCATAATGTCTTCATGCAGGGCTCATAACAAATCTGTGTGCTTTAGAAGTGTTTAACACTGCTTTGTTCACATAATTGTTTATCTGGTAACAGAATGAAGATAAGCATGTTGGTTTCCCATCTATAATGATGCTTTTTTTTTTTTTTTCTTTCAGGTTTTCAAAGGACTCAAAATGTACAATAAAACATTGGAAAAAAACCCCCCAGCTGTCTTGGTCTTGTCATTAATGATTGTCATTAAACACATTGTCTCTTGTTTAGCAGAGGTCTCCATATTTCCTCCATTTACAGTTTGAGTTAGAGCAGTTTCTATGGGAAAGCACTTTTACTTTAGTACTGGTTTGAGGTACTGTTGTGTATACAAGTGTTTACATGTTCTACCTTTTCCTCCTGCTTCTACATTTTTGTGGCAAAGGCTGTTCATTTCTACCCCACTGCTTTACTTTGCAGTGAAATTACTACCAAATATGAATTAAGATATTCACTAATTTACAAAAATTGGATTCATGTATACTACAAGTATTTTCCTTAACCCGATGCTAGTACAATACTGACTAAGCTTTTAATACAGGACAAAGTCTTTTACACTTATGTCTACCAACTTGATCTGAACTCTTGCACTAATGTCCATCACTGACTCCTAAAAACGTCAAGATGACTGAACATGTGCAGTTATGATGCTTTGGTAGAATTTCCTACATAGACTTAAAGTATTTGTACAACATGAGGATCTTGAATCGGACTTTAACCATCACTGTGGTCAAATGAGGCGACATTAATACAGGAGCCGTCACCTAACGGCGAATACAGCCTGTTTCCATGGTGACGCGGTGACTCGGTAGCACTGGCCGCGGCGAGCTGCAGCGTAGCACTGCTGCTCTGAGGATGACTAGTTTGTACGAGTCCTCCGTTTTAATAACCGGCCGTCGCACATCTGACCTATAATTAGTTTCCTTATGTTAAAACGGTCATTGTATGGCAGCTCCAACATGATGACTTTCCAGGTGAATGCATCGCTACCAACCGCAAAGGCTTTGATATCAGAGGGAAGCTCAAATTGCAGCCAGCGCGGCCCTGACGCGGCTGCATATCCAACATACAGGAACTTCAGGATGGGGGCAGGTGGAGGACAAGCAGCGTTCAGACAAAATGATCATATGAGGAGGAAATTCCCCGCGATACAACCCTTTAGCAGTGAGTAAGCGTGCTCCATTGTAATCCGCTGAGCTCATTTTCAAGATGCAGTTAGCCTAGCTGTCTTGTCAAATGAATGCTGACTATCACCGGTCATCTCTGTTGTAGAGCCCAGGGACTGGAAAGACTTGGTTAGCGGCATCGTAGTTGGAGGGTAAAATGTGTCAAATTAATCATCACAGTGGTATAAAAGATCCAAATACAATACACTTAATTGCACACTGTATGTGTCGTCATTCTGTGTGGTATTGGGCCTGTTTGAACTCCATGTGTGTTGCTACGGCTGGTTCTTATTTCTCTGTCGCTAATCCATGTGTAGGTCACCTATTTTAGCCAAAGATGACAACCTGGAGTCACAGAACAACCTGGAGAGGGACATGTGTGGGAGACACATTGTGTTTGACAGGAAATGTAAGAAAAGGACTTATTACAGTTTAGAGTAGATTTATAAGATCATTAATATTCTCTCATTCAGAAATATGATGATAACATATTTGACATAGGAACTGAATTGTTTTTTAAAAGTGCATACACATTGAATCTTCAAGCTTGGTCCTGAATTTTAACCTGACAGCCACTAGGTGGAGCTGTCATTACACACAATGAGCACAGTCCTCATTTTAATGACAGCAAGTCCAAGTGATATTTGAGAGAATCTTAGAGTAATAGTATTCATGAAAGTTTGATGTTTGCCATGTTTCTTTCTTCCTTTTTTTTTTTTTTTTGAAAATTCCTTTAGAGAGTTTCTGTCTTCATATCAGATCTGAATCCCCTCTGAATGGCAAAATGTTATTATTTTTTAAGGTTTTGAGAGGACCAGGACTGTGATTCCTCCTCTGCCAAGAGACTACCATGTGCACAGACCTGGCAGCCTGCATCCTCTCAGCCTCTCCAAGCAGCTTTCCCACAGCCATGCTGGGCGGCCCTTCACCCTGGGGTAACCGGTGGATTAATGTCACTCAGTGCAGTAGTTGTAGCCGTACTCTTCATCGCATATTTCTGGAGACAGCTGCACAGATTGCAGTAATTAGACTTGAGTCACTCTCTCATATGACGAGAATACGAGAGAAAAGCAGCCAGATGCGATTAATGTTTCGAGGCACCGTGATTTATCCATCACAAGCAGAAGATTTTGAGCTGACAGTAAATCGTTGGGGAACACGGGGTGCATGGTTCGAGCTAAAATTGAACCAGTATCATCTTTGCAAAATAAGATCACTATCATTTATTTCTAGCTGTAGAGCCTGACTGATGCTGGACTTCTGGTAATCGGCATCAGATATGGTGTTGGCATATACAGTAGGGTCAAGACCTCCTACACCACTAGTCAAAATACTTATATTTTTCATTTGTTTCTTATGTCATACTTTTTGTTTTATTGGATATGAAAACAAAGCTTGAGTGAAAACTTAAATCCAAAACTTGTCCAAAATTCTGTCCTCCAGCTACCCTGAAAGATACGAACTGAATACAAGTCCAGCGATCCTCGTTCCCTCCGGTTTAGTCCTCAACGGCAGAAACACGTTATCAGTGGAGAACTGCAAGCTCAGCAGGTATTTTTGCCCTTACAAACTAAATCCGATCCAAGCCAATCAATAGTTCTCTCAATTATTTCTCCGACCTCTGCCTCCTCTGTTTCCCCTCTGTTCTGCAGGCCGAAGGTGAATTATCCGACCTACAAACTTCTGACTGTTAAAGACAATCAACAGAGTGAGTTACTGTGATGGCGAGACAAGTATTTGTTGTGGTCTTGACACGTCAGGTCAGGAACGCCCTCGCCGTGTAGCAATTAAACAGCACGATCCAACCTTTCGACCTGCACAGGTGTTTGCGATGTTGATTTATTGGCAGCAAACATGTCCCTTTTATGGGTTTTAGGTCTTCAAACTAAAAGCAGGGATCACGCAAAGTAGGACAAGAGGCCACGTGGAGAAAAGGGAGTGTGTAGTGGGACAGGTAGAGTGTGGGTTTGCCCTGAAGAAGTCTCCTTTTCAACCTGCCCCAAGTTGTAGAATGCAAAACAGTACATTTGTCAATTATTTTACATTCCTATTTAGCTTCACTGCTTCACACTGAAAATACAAGTTACACTCCCTGATCAGGCAAAACCAAGTGGCTAAGACTTGCTCCCAAACTGATGAAGCTTATGAAATCGATACTAATTACAAAATGAGCAGCTTGGTGTAGTTTGTCGATTTTAATTTAAGTATATGTGGATATTGCAAACAGAGCTGCAGCAGAAAATGCCCCTTGTGTTCTTTTTTAAATATACAACACATCCCTTCTCTTCATCCCTCTCTGTCCTCTGCTTCTTTTCATACAGGCCAGTCCTATCCGGACCCGATGCTCGGAGCCCCTCGCACCTATATCCACAGGATATCTGAGCTGTCCTCTTTGGAGAGTGAGACGGTGAGGCAAGAGAAGCTCAAGAAAATGCGGAAAACTCGAAAACCTCCATCCTGACAATCACCCTCTTCCCTGTCACCCCGGTTAAGAATCAAAACCCTTGAGTCCGTGCCAACGACGTCTGAGCAAAACAAAACATCCTGGGCACCGTGTTCATTTCAGTGGCTTGCTCTTACTGCTTGTTTCTCCTCAGTGATATTAGTTTCCTGCTTGACATGGCTGATCTTCACATTTTGGGATTCCTGACCTGAGCTCCTCTCCTTTAGTCATTACATGTAGTATTTTACTGTGGTAAGTTGCAACAACAATAAATGCTGATGATGAATATTATTCAAAACTTTCTATCCTGACTCACAGCTGCCGGTAGTTTTCCACTCCACATCTGCATGAACAGATAGTTATTTTACCTCTCCAATGGCTTGTGATGGCTGTTATGTAACACTGCCATATTAATCACTACAACGTCCATATGTTACAGATGCTGTCAAGCTCAGATCTCATTACAAAAGTGTTTCAAATCGTTATATTCTCATCAAGCTTTGTTAAGTAAGTTAAATATCTATGTATATATTAAATAGTTTAGCAAAACCATTATTGTGCCTTGTAAAACGTCTTCCTGAAATAAAATAAATTTATTTTTGTTATTGTTAATCTGTCCATCAAGACCTTCTTCCCTTTTGTGAGTCGTGATTTTTATTCTGTAGCTCCTAGCAGAGTTATTAAAGGCAGCTTCCCCTTCCTCTTGGCACATACACTATATATCGACCAACACAGTAATTATAGAATGCCTAAAAGATTGCAATGAAACATAATCTGCATTCCATATCGACCAAACAGATATAAAAATGTGCCCCCAGATCCCAGAATGTGGTACTTTCCCACATAATACATTGTTCTGTCGCTGTATGAGGGCAGCTCATGTCTCTGAATGGTCTTGTTCATTGTATTTGACAAAGACAGCAGTCATAGCAATTGTCTTTTTGTTCAGAGAGAAATGAAGACTTCACTATTATCTGATGACATAGAAGCTACGGTTATCAATTGCATTGTTCAAGGGCCGATAAGTAAGAATTTCAGCTGAAAACTTCAGAAAACAGTTTTCATGTTAACATGCCCGTCTAGGTCCAAAGCTCCTATGCTAACAGTACAAATACTAACACTACCGTGGTCCCTGGGCTCCCAGTCGGGACCAGCTAACTGAGCTAACTATCCAAGGCAGCTGAATTTAGCAGCAGGTAGTGGTTACTCTGGTGACATGCTGCCCTTATTTGAGAGTGAATTGTGGTGGATTTTTACATATTGTACCTCTTTAGATTTTTCTTGGAAAATGTTTTAAATGGAAAACCACCCTGAAAGTGCACAGAAGTCAACTGTATTGCTGCTTTCATAGTGTGAATAACGGAAGAGTAAGAGTCAAAATCATATTGTATATCATGTCATACACAACAATTCACCTGCTGCCACATAAGTGTATATTACAGATGGTAATTGGCACAAGGTATGAAACAAGATACCGCCGCAGACGTACAGTAGCCGGAGGCAGTGGCTAGTAAAACTGGAGTACTGTACAAACACAAGAAGGAAAAAAAAGGTTGTGACTCTGAAGTTTGTCCACACACCTCTAAACATGTTTACATCTAGGATTCCTTCCACGGCCCATGCTGCATGACAATAAAAGAAGAACAAAAAGAAGAAGAACAAATGGCCCAGGTCATGCTTTGGTTGCTCCACCAATCTCTGATATGTGTTGTGTGGCATGTGGAAACTGAGCCAAGATGGCCACTTCGCTGTGTTTTCAAGGGTGACAGGGCCCTGCAGTCTGTCTTTTTAGATTGTTTACAGTGAAGGCCGATGGGCCTGAGAGTGACAGATCAAGGCTTCTTGATTGAAAGACTTTCAGATCAAGGTTTTACGGAGGGGAGGAAAGAGTCACCGGGATGAGCACGAGATCAAGGATGTTGGTCACTGTGCCACTCCGGAACTCATCTGTTAACTGTGTTTAATCTCCATGAGTGTATCCCCAAGCTCCCTATTAACCGCGACTGTGATGTTGTCAAATGTTAGGTTCTGTTTGTGTTCCTCGCTCCCTCCCTGTGGATGGCGAGGTGTGCATTTCAGGGACACACAGTGACCTAGAAACACAGAGCCATCCCCCTTATTCATGCTAAGTGAAGGGGCTTGTGTTCACGCTCAAACGAAGGCTGGGTCTCCCTCTTCTTGCAGGGTTTTTACCATCCCTTTCAAGTGTAGTGAAACAAAATGACCTGGAACAAACAGTCAACAATGAGGTCTTTAATAAAAGCTGCACTGGGGCCTGCCCACAAGTGGTTTATCGTTTCACTGTAGTTCCACTGAGCTCTTAACCAGGACAGAGTACAGTACTCATTTAAAACAGCCAGGGTCAGTTTTTGCTTATATTTGCAACCAAAAACCTTGGCTCACGTGTCGTATTTTCTATCAGAAGCAACAGGTGAGAGCAGAGTTTGTGTCCCCGGCTCAACCAGTGCTATGGCGAAGAATAGCCAGGTTGTGTTACTGTTTCGCCTGACTTGATGTTGTGCCAGTTGACTCTATCAGCAGGGATTGGAGAATGCAGCCCGTCTGCCAAATTATAACTTTGCCAACGCCTCAAATCAGAAATGCCCTAAATCTGTTTGGTTCAGCATGAGAGGAAAGGAGCCAGCTTGTGTCAGAGGACAAAGATCAATGCCTTACATAATTAATGTAGATGGTGTATTTGCTGCTTGGTGCTCCAGTTAACCTGCTGAAGCTAAAGGTGTCGTTTGCTTAAGAAATGGCCAGAATTTGAAGGCAGCTACAAAAGTATAGGGGGCAGCATATCCACTTTTTGCTCACTATACTCTTGGCTTTCGCTATCTTTGGCTGTAGCAGCTAAATGTCATTAACAAGTAGCTCAGTTAGCTGTGGAGCTAAGCTGCTCTAGTGAATGACAGGAGACTGCCCACACAGCAACACAGACACCAGAATGGGACTGAACACAGCCTCTGAGACCAACGGATGCCAGATTTAAGACAGGGGATGAAGTACAGAGGCGATTTACAGCGGCTCTGACCAGGACTATGACTCCTTGGATATGATGCGACAGGCAGGGACAGAAGAGATATGAAGTGGCAGAGAATTGAGAGAGAGCCAAACATCCACTGGGGATGAAAACAGTTTGTAAAGCCAGAACAGTTTCACATTTCTTTGGTGAAGTGTGACTGTTTAGGTGAGTTGTATTTGTTTCTCTCAAGTGTGAATGAAGTGTGTTTTATGATGAATTAATGAGGCAAAAGTCTTAGATTGTTCCTTTAAAGTGACTATAATGAAAACTTCAATAACAATGATGACTGAATGTGTCTGGTGTCTTTCAGCTCATTGTTTTGGTTTTAGGCCCTTAATTTCAACTGTTTTGGTTTCAAGTTTTGAAGTTCAGGCTTCTCAAATGTGATTTTCTGCCTTTCCTTCTCTTACATAACAATAAAATGAATGAACTTTGAATTTGTTTTACTACTTTCTAATATTTTGTTCACGCAAAACGTTAATAGCTTATTGAAATAATTTACAGGCATCATTACTTGACACATTTATTACGATGCAGAGTAGCCAAGCTCAGCGAAGTCTTCGACAGGTGAGTCTTCTCTTGTACACCCAACAGCACCATCTGTTTACCAAGAAATTGACACGTAAGACCTCCAGGCAACCAATCGAAATTCTTTCTTAAGTAAAGGTTATAATTCTCCGACTCAATCATTTTGCCTCTTCCTGTTGTGAACCAGTGTGTGCTCTAGAGACGCTTGTTAAAGGATCCTAAAAGATTGATACACAGTGATCAGAAACAAATGATAGAGCAAACATGTGACATGTGCCAACAGGAACTTCTGGTCCCATAGTAACCTGCGCGTCTATGTATTCAAGTAGGGGCACTCAGAGGTCAGAGTTTAGTATTTAGCCATCATACAAACACGGCAGAGCCCAGAAACATGTCAAATCTTTGGCAGTTGAACTTATTGTGCTGTAAACATTAACTTGTTTCTTTGCTTAGGTTTCTGTCTGGAACCTCAAGAAAAAAAAAAAAGATAAAGATAATTTTTTTTTTTATCTTTTAAGAATGTTTACATACAAGTTTTTACAGCTGCCAGGTGAGGAGGGTTGTTTTTATGATTGTCATACCTCAAAAGGACCTGCGGTTGACTGAGATTTGACATGTTTGCCAACAATATGCAAGTCAAGGCGAGACTGAGCAACTCTGAAATGGTTTTCAGCGCCAGTCCTTGATGTATAGCTTTGTGGGATATCGGTAGAGCAATACACAGATCCACATGCACATGTTCAGAGCATCTAACCTTCCCGCTACTCTTTGACATTTCAAGATATGATTTACGAAATCCACTGATAGATGCGTCCCCTCTCAGATTACCTGAAGTTTCATCTCTCTCAGAGGCAGAGGCCAGTCGCACTCCCCGCCCACGCAGCGTGCGTCACGTCTGCGAGCATTTACACACATATTGGAAAAGATAGAAGACTGATGAGGGGGGACAATTATCAGTGACAATGTCAGGTTCAGCCAGAGAAGAAAAACCTTCATCGACGTCCAATTTTTGTTGTCATTACACTGGCGCCGCTCCAAGGCCGTTCCAGCCTGCAGAGCAGTTTGCCAGAGTGTCGTCAGTCGAGTAGAAGCGTGGTATCATCCATAAACCATCAAACACTAATGACCCGGAATGAATGGAGCATCATTAGTGGGATGTACCACTCAATTGGCCGCTCATGTAATTGCGATATGAGGACTCATTCAGGGTCGTGGTGGAAGCTGGTGAGTCCTCAGAAACATAATTCTCTGCATGATCATCCGGCTATGTTGGAAAATCTCAGTGTTTTTCACCTGGATTCACCTGTTCAGCCTCACTTATCTGTTCCCAGCACTGACCTCCGCCTGAACACTGTTCTGACGACACAAGCCAAGTCAAACATCCAACTTCTCCACTCTTTAAATAATGACTCATACGCCTCATTGTGTGTGTCATAGCCGGGTACATCATTCACAAGAAACGAGATAAAAGACTCTCAGGCATTCTCAAATGCCACCGCATGGACAGATGCACACTTAAAGGTTGCACACACACACACACACACACACACACATGCAGGCACAAAGTACTGAAACTCTGTTACACATAAACAGATAGCGTACACTCCCATTCAGCCACACACAGACGCACACACACACACACACACACACACACACACACACACACACACACACACACACACACACACACACACACACACGCACACACTAAATGTACAGATGCAAGTGTGGAGGAAGTTGGAGACAGCTGAGCAGTAAATTTAGAGGCTAGTGGACAAAGACTTCCATTCACGAGACAGAAACTCACTGTGCTCAACAGAAAGCGACAAACTCTGACTTATTAGGCGGACTAACTCTTTAATGAAATATTTGGTTAAGGTTAAATATTTGTGAGGTCATGCTACACTGCAATAAAGGCAAGCTGAAATGCAAAAGAAAAAAAACATTCAATTTGAGGAGAAAATGACTTAAAGTGAAATGATCTGTTTACATTTTCCCAGGCAAAGTTACATTCAGCAGCTCCACAGGGGCCTCCAAAATCAACAAAACATTGTTTTAAATTCCTTGTTGTAGCTTTAAGTGAAAACAATTTATCTCGCGTTTGCAAACCAAAGATTTTGAATTTGCATTTATAGGATTTTGAGCAGTAAGCCTATAAAAGAAAAAAGAAAGACTACAGAGTTTGAAAAAAACAAAAAAAACATGGCTCTGATGCTGCAAGCAATTTGCAAAAATAACAAGTATTCAAATAAATCATTAAGAGCTGAAGTGGATTTTTACCACATGCATTTTCATTCATTAATGTCAAAATATAAAGGCTTTTTGTACATTAAAGTTCTGATAAGACACAAAAATAAATAACAATGTTCCTGTGTAAATGCGAGATGGACGGTCGGTGTTGTCCCGTTCAGAGTCCACATCATCGGCGTACCTTCACAACGCGTGGCGAGATGAAAAGGTGAATTCTCGCGTTTGTCAACAAAAGGTTTTGAAACTATGGCAACCCAGGTCAGCGGTTACCATGCTGACAGCCACGGTTTGCATTCCCCACATAGGCGAGATGGAGCTGGGATCCACCCCGCTGTCTCCTGAACTCCCCCGTATAAGTTCCTCGTTGAATCCAAGCAGTCTCTCTCCTCATCCCTCACTATCTCTTCCATTTGTCAAATAGAATTAGTCGTGTGTATGATTGGTATTAATTCGGCTGTGACAGAGTCTGAGCACCATAAACAGACATAGCTACAGGTCTCTTGTCCCTGGACACATCAACATGGGCTTAATCTCCTTTACTCCACACTCACGTACACTAAGAAAAACTCTAAGCATGGTGTGTTACTGTGGGAATGCTGATTGTCTTCGACAAGTGCACAGTAAGGGCAGGAGGTCCAGGGTTGGGGGCCTGTCAAATGTAAAACACACATTCTTTGATGTGCACTTTCAACATGCTGAAGCCATAGCAAACTGCTGCAGCTGTAAGTCTTGCATCAGTGGGCAGATCAAATCAGCACTGGAAATGCAACGTGTGTGTGTGTGTGTGTGTGTGTGTGTGACATTCAGGCATATCACAACTTCAAGCGTTACCAGACCAATAAATACAAAAAAAATGGAAAACAGAATAAATGAAACATAACTATTTCATATTTAATATTTGTAGAACAAAAAGACCTAAAACCTGTATTCCCTCTGAGGTCAGTCTGGGTTCAGCCCCCTCACACTTTAAAATACACTGATCCAGACACATGCACCTCAGTGATGCTGCTGCTGATGATTATGGTGAAGATGAAGGCCATTACTGTCGCTTGACCTACCTGCTTATGGTGAGAAGAAGAATCAAAGGACCCAAACAGGCCCCCCTCTGCTCTCCCGCGAGCTGTTTTTCAAGGCGGCGGAGGCGAAGTATCCACATTATTACAAGGATCTGCTCCGTCTATAGCAGTGGGCGCAGGGAGGCCTCATTCCCCGCTAGCGCTCCCTGCAGAGGCCTCATTTGTTTCCCATGAGATGGAGGAGATCACAACTTCCTCAGACATTCAGGCACCTTGAGCAAACGTAACAGTGAAAAATGCTTAAACCGACCTGTAAAAGTACGTCTCATTTTTCCTATAGTTCATTAAAGATTAATCGGTCAGTCAAAAGCGTCCTTTGACATTTGGTTTCCCTGTGATCCGGCAAGTCTTTTTGCATCACTTGGATTTTCGAGTTAAAATAGAGCAAAGATCATTTGACGTTATCATTTTTTATATATATACTGAAATGCTCACATCAGACACCCTCTTAATATCACTCAGTGCAGAAAATGGAACAGTCTGTAATCAATCATCTGTCACCCACAAGTGCAACCCTAATGAGATAAAACAATTAACCTAGCTGAGGCTGTCATGCCCCTTTAGAATTACAGTATATGAAATTAAGTGGTCATTCGCCTGCGCTGTATGTCAAGAGTTATGAATTAAGGCTGCTCTCTGGTCTACAGATAAGGTTGTGTACACTGAGGCTCCAGCTCACTGATTCACAGTCACGCACCCAGACTGAAACTGAATTTGCCTGTTGTCTGCATGCTGTCCCACTATGAGTCAACAGTGGAGCCTTACATGTGCAGTTTAGTCAAAAACATTCCAAAGTTAACTATAGTTACCAACAGAATGTGAAGGAAAAGCAGTTTTGACATACACACCATTTTGACGTGTATGTATATAGTCACAGAGATACTGAAGTTAGCTAATCCTAACCCAGAAAAAGCTACAGTTAGCAATGGCAAGCGATTGTTCTGGTCATATGCTGCACTTTTTTATTTATTTTATTTTTTTATTTAAATTTTTTTTTTTAATGTTTTCAATATGAAACCAATTCTTAAATATTTCACCATTAAAAAGAAATAGTAACATTTAGGGAAAAACTACTTACTTTTTTGCTTTTTTGCCCTCAAGAGAAGAGAAAAGGCTACAAAGCTACAGCCAAGAGACAGTTAGCTAAGAGTAGCATAAAGACTACAAACAAGGGGCCCTTAAGTGTTTGCCTGCCATCACCGCTACAGCTAATTCCCTTGTCTAGCTATGTATTTGTTTAATCTGTATAAAGGCTAAAGCATAAAAAAAAGAGTCATGCTATGCTAAGCTAACCTGCTCCTGGATATAGCTTCCTATTTTGTTTTAAAGTATTTGAGATGTTGATTTAATACCTAATTAAACTTATGTGCAGAGGTTTAGTTACTTCTGTCCAATCCAATATTCAGATTCATTTGATAATTATGAAGAAACTACGAAATGTTATGTTTTAATTACCTCAGAATGAGTCTTTTAAATCTGAGCAGGTCCTCACTCACGGTTGCGGCCATGTTGGACTGCCATTTTCCTACAGTAGCCCTGAATGGACAAACCAAATACTTTTGCATTTTTAGTGGCCACCATAAGCAACCATGAGTGGGTGCGTGTTCGGTTGGTTGCAATCTGTAGCTGTATCGCCAGACGCCACTTAATCCTATGGACCCTTAACATATAAAGACACTAAGTTTAACGGAGACAATCATGTCTGAAGTGTTGGGATGTCTGTTAGATTATAGTAATAATAGCAGTAATATACACAGAATGAGAAAAGGGGAGAGAGTTGAGAACCAAAGGGTGGCTTTACAACACTTGGCAGGCCCCCTGGCACAATCGCCTGGAGACCTGCCAACTGCTCACATTCCTCCCTTTCTTTTGCGACTTGGAGGTCTGGGGTGGCCGAGAGTGGCTGGGCACGACTGGCAGATCAGGGTCACGGCAAATCCTGCAGGGAGCTGGTCAGAAAGAAAAAAAGAAAGGGTAAACAACAATGACACAGGTGAGAAAGAGGCCCGAGGGGGAGAGAGAGCAGACGCAGGAGGCAAAATACACACCAAAACTCACCACCTCACCCCTCCCTCACCCTGTCTCCTCCCTGGGAGGACTGAAGGGAGGTGCTCGGCTGGGAAACAGGGAGAAAGACACACCAGCTCAGAGGGGAGGAGGACACAACATGAGAGACATGGGAGTGTGATCGGAGCTGGAATGGGGTGTGCTGCGCTGTAGGTTGCTCTGAAGACCTGTTTCTGGGGGGGAAAGAGAGGGGCTGGACACAGGAGACAGACGCAGGAATTCCAGGTCACAAGGGCTCCTGTGGTAGAGCAGAGTCTTGGCTGGCTCGGGCTGGGCTGGTATTCCAACCTCTCAACAGTCATGAGTACGACTGAGTAGGACCAGGAAGGGAATAAACACACTTTAGAAGCAAGAAATTACAACTCAGAGGCCTCGTGATGGGATCCTCTGTAGAGTTTGCGTGTTTGCTGCTGGTGGTCTCCACTCTTGGAAGGATGGTGTCAGGAGGCTGTTCGGGGAAGTGCTGCCGCAGCAGAGACCTGAGCTGCTTGACCACCGACTGGAGGATGGACCGGGTGTACGGGACATGCTACTGCGACAAGGGCTGCGTCAGGACCAAGGACTGCTGCTTTGACTACTTCACAGAGTGCCCAGGTGAGGGATGAACGGAGGAGCTGTTCTGAGAGGGAATGAGTCACGAGAGGAGAGACTGTTTATTCATTTTTGCACACACCCTAACTATATGACAGCGGCGAAAGATAAGCCAGACTCTTTCTAGACATTATCTTCATCTGTCTATCTGACAGAAGATAAAGATAGGTGGAGGAGAGAGATTATTTTCAGTGCCCGGTCGTTACTGGGCTGCTCATCACGCATCTATATCTGATGGCAGAGAAAGGTGGATATGTTCAGAATTCATCCAAAATGTGTGAAATTGTTTGCATTCAATTATCTTCGTGATTTGTCCTGAATTCTTTGGCTTGTAACTTCTGATAATACATGCAACACTTGTTTTTCTTCTACAACATGGCTGTTAAGTAGAGCTGCAAGTCAAAATTGGCTGACCACTGTTTTGATAATGTTTTGTTCAAGCAAAATGTACAGGTTGCAGCTTATTAAATGTAGGATTTCTGCTTTCATTGTAATCTATGGTAGTAAATGAAGAGTCTTTGGGTTTTTGGACTGGTGGTTTGACAAAAGAAGAAATCTGAAGATAATGATTTCGACTGTATTATGTTGAGCATTAACTCTGTTAATGCATCTGACTGTGTTAGAAGATAGAAAGGTGGCAGGGTCCGCCAAATGTAAACAAAGTCAAACAGTATGAAAGTATGTTGTCCTTTAAAGGTACCATGTGTATGAACTGGCATCCTGTTGAATTCATATTCATAAACAAATGGGGGGCAGCATATCAACAGAGCAACTAATTGTTAATGACCGCTGGCTAGTTAGCACAGTTAGCCCTGCAGCTAGCAGTTCAGGCTGAGAGTTAGTGGTAACATAGAAGTGTCAGGTTAGCTTTGGACCAGCACGGGCCAGGGCTAGCTGGTTAGCACGCTAACTTAGAAATGTCTGCAACACAAAACATAGTTATCATAATGTCAACTATTGTATCTGTGAACAAGTGAATTTTGGAACGTTTTCAACTGTAATTCATACATATTGCACCATTAAGATCAGTTTGTTTATTCAGTTAATTCAATTCATAAAAACAAAGAGTTTGTTAATTTAGTCTATTTAGGCATAAAAACATAAATGAATCAGTGAGTGAAGATATTTGTCTCTTGATTAAAACTTCTCCCCCAAAACTACTCAGTGCACCTTTAAGGCAATAATTAGTTCACCAAATAACCCGGGCAGCTCTGCGCCTAACCTCATTTCAGTGGACTGGCCCACATAATGGAATTAGTACAAATATTTGAAGAATGTGATTCTGTCAATCAGTTGTAGCAATTACAGTTCCAGTCAAACAATCCGAGCGTACCTAATATGTGTTATAGGCCGGTAGTCTCTAAATCTGCATGCTTAGGCTCATACATCAAAGCTCGATCATCGAGCGCGGGGAGCGAGCGAAAAAGAAAATTCACAGGACCTGGTGATTGAATGGGTTGCTCACTTGGCATGATCTCAAACCACTTGTAGTAGAGCAGGAAACACTAATTCTACAAGTCACAATCAATGCTCCATTGATCTTAAGTTATTTCCTGCATATTCAGCTCCATTACGCTTTTGCAGGAAAACTGTAATTACAATTATGCAGACTGCAGATTTGCTCACAAGTGTCACGTCTGCACACACAGGGAACTTAAGGAGTCAGTGTTGGCGTTATGAACAACATTTTCTTGAGTTTCAGCTCATTGTTTGCTACCACAGAGGATATCCTGTAATAGTCTTTGTCCCTCACTGTGGGTGCCAACATCCAGCTCAGGACTGCGTCGTGGGCGACTGGAGCTTTTGGAGCGGCTGTGCCAAACCCTGCCAGCCCTCGACGCGAGTGCGCGTCCGCCACATTGAGCAGCAGCCCAGTCACAGTGGAGAGCCGTGTCCCAGCGTGGAGCAACGGAGCGGCTGCAGGGAGTACAGAGACCACCAGGGCGCCCACTGTGGACAAGAATCAGGTACTCATTAAAGGGACAGTTCATTAACCCGGTTTTTGACATTATGATTTTTGACAGCTTTGTGGACAAGGGTGACAATAAAAAAAAAAATGCAGAACAAAATGTGTCCCTTGTCTGTAAGTAGACTTGGCATCCCATAAAAACTTGCAGAGCCAATACAAATACATGTATTATGAAAGTAAACCAGTTACTATTTCAAGCAGTTTATTCAAAATTTTAATTTTAAACAACCTTTAAATTCAAAGGTTTTCAAGGATTTCCAGTATCCATACAAACCCTGTTGCATTTGATTTGATATGGTTTGCAAAGTTCAGACTGAACCTGACATTACTAAGAGGAATGGTGAACTTTCTCTCATCAGGTCCTGCTTTCATCACCAGCAAGGAGTTTGCCAAGGGAAGGCCCAAGCACGACAACTACGGAAACCCCCTAGACCCTGGGTAGGTTTCATATCATGCTCTTATAAAGCCTCCCCTCCTGAAGTATTCTGGAACTGCACACGACCTCAGGCGTATTTAAATTCAAGAGTTGAAAAGTTCACCAATGACGCCAGGGGTTAGCTTCATTTTAATATCATGCTGTGTAACCCAAACCGTTTTGAAAAAGATAACCTTTTTCTCCATCTGCACGAGCTCACGCTATGTGTTTGCTCACCTGGATGTCTGTCTACAGACCATTATACATATATAGCAAAGCTGAGCGACTGCCCACAATCCTTTGAAATCAAACACTCAGACGTTAATAAGGACTGTCACATGAAAAGCACACGCACAAAGGGTCTAGATGACAGTAGGTGACTTACTGCGGGCAGCTTACAGTGTTGGCCAATGTCTGATTATTGTTATTCCCATCTGCTCCATCTAACTGTTTGGTCATCCATCTTGATTCATTGCTCTAATATCCCAGGATTAACTGTGTGACCCCCCTGACCCCGTCCCTGCTCCCCTCAGGTTCTGTGTGGAATTCACACTGGCGTCCCGGACACCCCACTGTACAGTGGAGAACCGGCCACACACACACTGGATGCGCTACATTACAGAAGGCTTCAAAGTGTGTGTGGCGTGTGAACCTCCCGCCATGCGAAACAATAGCAGCAGCTGCCAAGGAGACGGTCAGGAATCAGACAAGTATGAAGTTATGAACCTTCAAACGCATGTTCTCACTGCAGTGTTGTTCAAAGTTGCATGTTTGTTCAGGTTCATTCAAACTTGGATCTAAAAAAAACATCTGATATATATATTTTACCTGGTTTTGCCACACTTACATTTAGAGTTAAGTGACAATACTCTTAACCACTTCATTAATCAGCCATGTTATCCAAACACATCTGAGCAGCAGAAGTTCCCACCTCCTTCTTACACTTAATGGGTCCTTGTGCAAGGCAGTAAATCAGTGAAACTATGCACACAGCAGTCTGAAAACCATAAACAATGGAGGCTGTGACTGTGTTGCAGAGAAGCTGTGCTCCACTGGCAGGCGGTGGGGAACCATCAGTGCAGCGGGACGTGGAAGAAGATCCAGAAAACCCAGCAGTGCAACTGTCCACCACAACACAGCTTCGTCTTCATCTGATCCAAACCAAGCAGCGCAGAGCCCTGACCTGGTGGCCACAATAACATTTTCATCTGTGCAACCACAATACTGTGCTCAGATCTGACGCCTCAACACTGAGAGACTTGAGACTTGGTGGTGCAGTTATGCCTATATTAAATATGCTACATGTTGATGTTAAAGCATTGCCTATGCAATATGCATGTTTCCACTGTTCTGCGTAGACACTGTTGTAACTTGTACAGTTCTTCACCCTTTTCTGGTACACATTAGGCATCTACTAGCGTCTCTTTGAACAAGCAACAGCTGAATCCATTTATTTAAACAATTTTCTTGCAAAAATATTTAACTTAAAATTTAAAACTTACAAAAATATATTTACACTTGCACTGTGGCATTATTTTAAAGGAAAAAAGAAAATGGACCAAGATGAAACGAAATGTTCTCCATCACTGAGGGAGAAAGACCAATTACTTGTTCTGTGTTGAGCGCCCTCTGGTGGTGTGACATTTTCCCTGACGCAAACAGAGGAGCAGCAGACCACAACACACTCAAAACATATAGGAAGACCTTTAACAGTTCAGCCAGTGGGAGGAAATCCAAACATTAAAACAATACCATGTTTTTTTTAAATACAGATAATAAGACAGATTTAGAGAGCTACAACCATAACAAAAAGGAACATCATCAGTAATTAAGCCGAGGGCTGCACGGGGTTGAACTAGTGCACCCGCTCAGTGAATTAATCAGAGTCAAAATTCTATTTACATGTGTTACACTGTACAAATTAGAAAGGCACCGTCCCTCTTCAGCTGACTAAATGTGCCCTCATCAGAACCCTCCAGCGGTCTTTTAGCATGGTGCCGGTGCGCCCTTTAAAGTCATAATCCTTTAATATGAGACACCATTTGCCCTTGCCATGACGTTTAACACCTTCCATGAGGAGTAGGTCCAGCTCCCGAGTCCACTTCTGAAAAATAGAACAACGTAAACTTGAAGTTCATTTCAAAGTACAGTTTAAGTTCATTTGACAAGACATTAAATAAGCTGTGTGGGTTAACTACCTCAGGTCGTTTTCTTGTGGTTGGCGCTTTGTTGTTATTCGTGGTGTCCGCTGACTTCACTGATGTCATTTGAGCCAATTCTGATGGAGGTAAAGTTTTTTTTAAGTCCTGCCCACAATCAGAATTTTAAATATAAAGTTGAAAGTTTTGTCACATCAGATTAAATACAATAATTGTTTTATTTTATATCAAAGGCAGAGGAAGAATTAAACTTACCTTTCTCTGAAATTCTTCTGATGGAGACAAAAGGCTTCTTGATTGTATCGGGTTTCCATACATCTATAATTTTAGTTGACATCAGCTTCCGTTTTGTTCTGCGGAAGCACAACACAGAGTGAGAAAATGATATTTACAACTCTACAATCGAGTGTTTAGGACAACACACTCCATTTCTACCCAGTAGAGACAGCAAAAGCCAAATAAATGTATCTGTTTGAGAAGACTTATTCTACTAACCTCAAACATACAGGGTTCTCCTTTTTCCTGTTAGGACATACATGTACATTGTGTAATATGGAACAGAAACGGAATGTGCATACATTTCAAAAATACAACAAGAGGTTAAAGGTAATTTCCTACTTTCTATCCGCTGATTCGTTGGTTGTTTGTGACAGAGAGCTGTCCTGTGTCACAACGTCCTCCAAGCCCTCCTTGTTCTCTGATGACTGGACCATCTTTGTAGCGGCCTGATGGATGGAGAGTCACACACAAACACAGACTTACATCAGTTATGTTAATAAATATTCCTTTTTCATGCTCTTCCAAAACAATTAACTTCCAGGTTTAAGTGTTGCTATAATGTGAACGCAAAACTAATGAGGCCTGTCATCATAACACCCTTCAAAGTTTAACCTTGGTCGACAGCCTCTATGTAAATCACTCTTGGAACTTTCATGAATAAGCGAGTCCGCTGGACCCCGAGGAGAGCTCGGCTGAATGTAGCCGTGTGCCCTTCCAAATAATTTTGATGACAAATTGTCAATTAACTGTGACTGATAATGTCACATCAGCACCTTCAGTTGGTCAAAGCACCATTACTCAGAAGGACGAGAGCAGAGTCGAACAGGTCGGCGCACGACAGCAAGAGGGTTTATTGAGAGGGGAAATTTGTTTGTTACCTTTGCCCATAAAGCAGAATGTGGGACACCAAACAGCTGAAGAGCAAAACCCGACAATTCTTTTCACATTGTTTTGGATAAAAGAAGAGATGTCAGTTAAATTAATTTAACATGTATAATATATGAGTGAATTTGGAGTTTTCAAGCATAAAATAAAGCACTACTCAAACTGTTTCATTCTACTTTTTAAAAAAAATCACGGATCAAGGAGGGGACTTATCCTCTTGGGTGATATCTTTCACAGCTATTCTTATTCCTTATTTTTCAAGCACACGAAGCTGATCCTTAATTTTACATTGGCATTAGTCCTGCAGAGGCAGCTGTATTAACCAGATATATAAGGTATATTTTCATCATGAATACAATGAATAAAATAAAAGCAATTTTCTAGCAACAGTGTAAAGCTAGGGCTTTACTTTTTCAATAATCCAATGAAGTATCTTTTTTTAAATATCTGAAAGGTCATGCTATAATATCCTGAACAGCACTGTCAATCATTCCCCCCCAAAAGATTTTCAGCGTCATATCCCTGTATTGTTGTGTGCAAAAACACATTCAATAAAACTAAAACTGTGTATAAACATGTATCAGATACGTACATTTAATGTTTGAAGATAATTTGTGAACCAAGTTTATGATTTTTGGGACAAATTTTCTTTTTCTTCTTCAAGGACTGTAAGTATACAGATAAGTAGTATACATGCGGTCACTGCCGACGTAGGTTTTGTGTAGGAATATGGTTATTAAAGAGAGATATGTTAATCTATATTTTGGCAAAAGATAAGTCTAAGTATAAAGTAAACAACTATATTAGGTTCTGTGGACACTGAACTAAAAGACTCAACTAAATGATTGATAAATAAATAATAAAGATAACATGTTTGTGGCAATCAAAACATCCAAAATTCTAATTTACGGCTATTTGACAACAGAATATTATATTTAGTAATTATCATTCTGAGCTTTGATTACAGGCAGGCTGGGCCTGCTGTCAAGCTAGTCAATACATTTTATGAACAATGATGAACTTCGAAGTTGTGAGTTTACATCTTCTACCTTGAGAAGATAGTCAGAGGGGTTCTTCTCCAAGAATGTATCCAAGAAAGACTGCACTGTCTCTAGGAGGCGGCTGAAGCTGAAGCTCATGAGGAACGGGTGGTAGGTTTCCGTCTGCTTCACGATTTTCGACAGCCGTATTCCCAAACTCTGTTGAAATACAAAAATCATTCTAAGCCGTCAAGAATTCCACCTTGACCCTTTGATGTGAGACAATAATTGACAGACAAACCTGTGGGAATTCATTGTTTTTTTCAAACCACTTGAGGGCAGAGGAGGCAGAAGATCTTTGGCCTTTCTCCAAGCACACAGCCACGGACTAGAACAGGGGCAAAATGAGGACAGAAAAATTGACTTTAACCTTGAGGCGGTACTTTCTAGCCAGCAATACAGCATTCTCCGATCTTGTGGACACACACACCAATCAAATAATTTGTATTAAGCACCTGGACAAACAAAAGTATGGTCATGTTTTTGAACAAACTACTGTCCGCCACGGTGTCCTCTAGGTTCGACCAAACTTTGGCAGCAGACATCAGAGGCATCACATGGGCATCCTCTTCAAACTGGACATCTGGAGGAATAACAGGGCCAGTATGGTTTTAGCGAGAGTGTAGACATCTTAGGCAAAGATGCCTTTTACATGCATTAATTCTAGCTTGAAGTTACAAACATTCTTGGGTGTACACTGTAAACAAACAAATAATAAAATCTTTTTGCTTATAAACATATGTGATTTTTCCAATGATTTGCAGGACGGTAAACATATGAGACAACTGTTTGTATTGCAGATATGTTTTTGTGTGAATGACACCATTGAAATAACAGCTGGCAGTATATTCTTTTGCCGTTGCTGATGAAAAAGTGGCATGTTGCTGTAGTAGCATGACAGTGTATGCTAAAAGTATATACAGTCGGATCTGACTGCCCTGACCGAGGACGTACCCAGGTGCTTTCCATGGATGACTCTCGCAAGGAAGGCACATATCATGATCTTCTCCTCATGAAGTGTTCCCTTTATAGCTGGACTCTGAGAAAGAGCTAAAAGAAGGAGAGATAGACAGATTCACAAACTTTACGAAAGATACTTTATTGGCTTTTCTGTGGTGAGATTAATGCAACAAATTTAACGTTTCCCGAGCTCATTGCTGATGCAGCTAATTTCACTGCAGGTATCAGGGTAAGAATGTATGATAATTTGATTATGGCAGTAATAATGATGAATAGATTATGGTAATATAGCTGCAGGATCTCACACTTCTCCTACTGCAGGTAGCAAATTAGGTTGGTTTGTGAGGAGTTTTAGCCGAAGTATGGGGGAAACAGCTGTGTTTTAATCTAGAGCTGTCCTGAGTTTATGCCTTCATATTAATGGCGTGATGTTATTGCATAGATGTAATCTTTCATTTACGATTCATGCGCTTTCATGCAGTTTTTTGAGCTACCTTAGGCTGCTGGTGTAAGTAAGCTATAACTAAACAATAGAGGAACAGTTAAGGCTGCAGTTTGAGACGCTGCTGGGTTGTTTTGTCAATTTGTACGCAAAAAATATCTAGATAGTTAACGCAACAAACTAGACAAACTAATAGCTAAGGTTGCTCCCTTATTTTAAGTTAAAGTGGGCTAGCCAGTTAGGCTAAAACTCACCCTCGAAAGCCGAGAGCGTTTCGTTGAACTCTTCGAGTTTGCCTTCCCTAAAGCTCCGACACAGGCTGACGAACATGAAGTCCAACGTCCACCCGGTGACGACAGCGGTGACCTGGGAGAAGCTGACACTCTCGTCTCCGTCACTTGCATCTGTGGCGCTTTCGTTGTGAATTTCAGGCTCCATGTTTATGTTTGGCTCCTCTTCTGGAAACTTTCATTTCTTCTTCTTCTCCTTCCTCTTCTTCTTCGGAAGTTGTTTGAGTTCCGCGCGCTTCAAGTGTTTAGTTTGGTGTCGCCTGGTAAGCGTGAAGCGCCCCCTGCTGGTCAGGAGGAGCAACTACACAGTCTTCATGCAGATAAAGTGAGATATCAGTGACCAAATATATAAATAAATAAAAACACCGTGTGCCACAATATAGTGACATATGTATCCATGAAGTTATGTATGTATGAAGTATTTTATTAGCACATCTGCACAGGCACATTTATTATATGTTGCGCAAGTTATATACATACAAGGACAGCTAATGTATGTATATCTTTATTCTAATGGCTTTTATTATATTTTCATTTCAAATTTGTTATTTTATTCTTCCAGTATAAGTTTTTTGAGATTTGCTCTTGTGCTGCTACTTATTTCCCCCCTGTACTGCTGATATACCTGTGAATTTCTCCTGAGAGGGATCAATAACGAAATATCTTAAATGAAAAATGAAATATTTATGTGTGCAGTGTGCTGTTTCCAAAGTCTGAGTCATGGTCTCAAGTTTTTTTCCAGGCAGCCCGTCCATCAAATTATATCATCTTTCAACTCTACTATGTTTGTCCAACGCAAATGACTGCCAAAAAATGAAGAATGTTAATGTAATCTAGTGTATCCATCTAATCCAACCATGACTAGAATGACAGTATTTACTGCACCCATTGTGTCGCAGAGGATTTTGATTACAGTATGCATTACACTCAGGTGTGGCTGTAAAACAATGCCTCTGAAACCACGACTTTATTTTTGTGTTTGGATTTCTTACGCGTTTCTAAGCTTACACAGCAGAGACATTAAAAAAATAAATAAACAGGGACACTGTCACCTGACAATGGCAATAGCATAAATATTACATATATGTCTTGGAAACCTCAGCATATGCACATTTTGCTATTTATTTTTAAGTGATTTGTCTCCTTCCTAACCCATCAAATACTGACACTTCAGGATTGCAAGTCAGGTTGACTGCCATATATGTTTTTATTTGATGAGCTGGGATCCCAAAGTGTCTTTTTTTGTTGAGTTGGTAGACTCCAAAATCAACTTTATTCCAAATAATTAATCGTGTATTTATAGGAAAAGTATGACCCTATATTCTCAATATCATGTGTATGAATTTAGATTTGAAGTCTTTACTCATTTAGAGCTGAGACCACAGTACTTGTATGTGTATACAAAAAATATATATAGATATTAGATATAGATCTAATTAGAGACTGGAGATATTTTGTTCAATTTTAAAAATATTTTTAAGTAATATGTTATTTAATGTTGGCAGTTCATGTTCTTTCCCTTCATAGGGGCCCATAATGCATGAATAGAGAGCCATGAGACCTTATTTCAGAAAAAAATATGTATGGTATTGAATAGCAAGAGACATATATTTTCTTTGGGTTCTGTTTGACTTGTGCCAACATTTCTACAAAAAAAAAAAGAAGATATTATATTATAAAAAAGGTTAAATGAGTACTTCGGATAGGAACAATTCCTAACTGCAAGTTGTGTAGAGTTTATACCCAGAATACCCGATGTAATAGTTACTAAATTCTGTGTGGAAATTGAAAGTTTTTTAAAAATTCAATTTTTACTCCAAGTGTGACAAGATGCCCCTCAGCATGTGCCTTGATAAGGCCCAGATTCTACCACCATGTGATACAATAAACACAGCAATAATAGGCCACTTCATTGTATTATAAACCTTTTTTTGACCCACTTTTAGAGGGTTTGCATCCTTAAGTTTTTTTTTCACATTAAATACATAATATGGCAGTGCTTCTTGTTTTGAGGTTTGGGAGCACCATTTATGATCAGTAACACTGTTTGGGAGGGGGGGCGGTACACAACAGAAATGTGGATATCCATTAATTACATCTAATGGAACGTAATACATTTCCCTCCAGTGATAAATCATTTATCAACCTGCCAAGCCAGAATGCTGAGTTGTCTGCACTTTTGCATATGAAAAACGACTTTGCATACTTTCTTTCCACAAATGCAATATTGATTTTAATTAATGTTAAGCATTTATGAACGCCTATGTTTATATCCCATTATGTAATGATCTTTAATATGCAGAAAATGCAGATGTGGCCTACAAATGACTGCTCATTTGCAGAGTAGAGAACAGCAGACGCACAAACGCACGCGTTATATACACATTTATTTGTTATTCTGCATATGCTAATAGACATAATGGGGAACAATGCTCTACAGAAATGTTGACATACATGTACCATAACAAAGTGTTCTGTGGTCACATAATTGTTCGGACTACTACATGCACACAAAGATGTTGCTTTGTACATAAAACAGTCTGTAGCTCAGAATGTGTCTAATGATAATGTTCTCCAAAACTGAACAGAGAAAAAAACAAACAAACAAAAAAATCCCAAAAACAAAAAAATGTAAGAGGCAGTATACACAGAGAAATAAGATTAAACAATGCTTTATGCATTTTCAGGGAGCAAGGTTTGGTAAGCACGCATGAGTGACACAGACAATACCCATTCTCTCAGAGAAAATAAAGACACAACCTTTCCACTCTGTACAGTATCACAGATGATAATGCCATTGTGAGACAGTAAGACAGAGCACAGTCCACAGTCCATTTGCCATCAGCTCACAGAATTAATTTCAGCATCCACACAAACATAATTCTCAGGGAGTATGGCTGATCAATCCAAATCCCTTGTTTCTCTACCCTACCTGTCAAAATGAAGGATTACTCGACGCTAACACAGAGACGTGGTTACAACAAATGAGGGATGAAGGGGAAAAAAAAAACAACGTTTAATTGAACAAAAGAACAGGGGTTTTAACAAGAGGGTTATCGTCTAACCTTCCTTCGTAAAGAGAAAAAGACAAATGAATACCCCAAACAACCACCACTGACATTTTACTTTGGAGAGCACCAAAGAGTTTCCAATGAGGGATCAATAATCTCACATGAAAGATAATTGCATGAGCTCTCTGACTGCGTTAAATGATATCTGTCTGGGCCCACAGTATAAACACAGACAAAAAGCAAATATGGAGCACAACTGATCACTGACGTGATGTAACTTCTTTTCCCACAGCCTTGCTTTATCCTAGTCTTCCTTTCACTCAATGATCTCTATTCCTGAGGGCATGCTGTGAGGTTAGAGCCTCTGAAGCTGGAGGGATTGGAGCACTCAATGGTGTCAGCATGGGAAATAATCGGATGTATCAGCTCAGTGACAGCATGGACCTTTTCCTGACCGTCAGATAGATAATTCACTCCCCTTCATCCTACTTCTCAGCTCTTAATGGTGCGCTATGTAGTTTTAGGGAGGAACTCCAGAAATATCTCCATTGACTGGATTATTTATGAGTAAACACACAAAATAAACAAACACTCTTTGTTTTCATGACTGAATAAAATCTATAAAGGACAACACAATTTCAAACTGTTTCTATCTGGCGGACCCTGCCACCTTTTAGCTTCAGATAGTGTTCTGGGGACCTTATTTTCCTCTGAGAACAGCTTGTTAATTCAGTTATGGAACAATAAACATTTCTGAGTTTGTATTATTCTCCAAACAGTACATAGTGCCTCTTTAAACTCTAATGCCCAAACTTTTCTTCCTTTGTTTGTGCTCCTTCCTGCCTCACTGAAGACTGATGGGGGTGGACACTGAATGCAGCACACAGATTACCCAGGAGGAGGGAGAGATATTGCCGCTCCTTAACTCCAGGAGCTGAGACATCAACGTGAGATTTGACAACATCACGGTAAAAAAAAAAAAAAAAAGAGTACAGAAGTGACTCGTTAGCTGTTAAAGAAAAAACAGAGAATCTATCCAATCGGAACATCAGAGAGTTATAGAAAACCTGAGAACTCAATAACATTACTTGTATCTATTACATAAAGACCTGATTTCTCCTATAAAATTAGAATTTTCTGTACAGTGCTATATGAACAAAGCAAAATGACTTGCTGCCTTCTCATAAACAGCCGTGTTATGAAAAGGCACGCATCATTTCAACCACCATATGGCAGGAAATTGTGGTCGTGCTCCATTTTGGTTTAGAAAAAATAGAATCATTCTCAACGTTAATTCACAAAAAACATAAAATCCTTTGTGTGTGGCCATTGAAGTCAGATCATCTTGAGATCTTCTACAGACATGGCGTTAGATTTCTTATGTAAATCTAACAGCGATATAAAAGGCCAAAAGTGGTCAATTTGGATCCCTCTTCCCACCGATAATCAAATTTGAGGTCCACTGATGTCGGGCACAAAGGCGCCAGACATGTAATATGAAAAAGAAATTAAAAGTCAAATTCTCATTTGCATTGTTTGTGATTCTGGTAGCTGTAGTACTGTTTTGCCTCATATTAAAGATATAACATTTGAAAAATACAAGTAATTTCTGCCTGTACACTTACAAATCCCATAGACAGAAAATAAAGTGCCACAATTCTTGGCCTGCATAGATTGCAGTATGCGGTATTGCACATTCCACACCTCTCTGTGAGAACAAAAAACATGATAATAATAAGAAGAAAAAGAGAGAAAACAACAAAAGAAATCACCCACATACTTCCTGTCGGTACCATTCAGGTTTGTGTGGATTTCACAAACACACTACCAGTACACTCTGCCAAGTGTCATGCTGAAACAAGAAACAAATAATTCCAGCAATAAAAATTGGAATCAAAAGGCAACATACAACGGATATTTTCAGTCAGTGTAAAACAAAAAAGCGTGAGAGAAGACTAAAGAGAAAAAAATAACTCCTTTGGGTTTAAGTTTGACTGAAAATCGTTTTGTTCACAATGAAACACAATAAATAACAGTCCAAGACACTACGGATATACAAAAAAAAAAAGAAAAAAAAAAGACGCCTTAAACTTATCAGCAGGATCGGATAAACTTGCAGTAGTATGGAACAAATGTCAACAATGACATCAGGGCGCTGAGGATAGGATAATGAACACAATGCAGGTAAACAAACCATAAGGAAAACAACAAAAACACCTCCATAACTACTGTCAGAATACATGATATTACTGTATATGTTACTATGCAGCTGAGATAAATGAAAGCTTGTCAGTGTGCTTGATTTGGTCCATTGATATCAAAAGGAATATTATTCTTTTTTTTGTTGTTGTGGTAGTCTGACCCTTTTGAACTGCCAAAATATATAATTATAGCATAAAGCATATATGTGTGTTAATGACCAGACCTAATGTGCTGAATTAATAGATAGTCTTATCTCTGCTTTATGGAATCTCACTTATCTAGAAAGTACCAATCTAGACCTACATATTTCATATTTTATTCTTAAATCTACTTTTAGATGTATATATCTGAAGTCAAAGAGTAAATAAGATGTATTTTTTTGGTTTGGATGAAATCAAAAAGGCTGAACAAGGAATAAAATGTCTTGAAGGCCCAGTGTGTAGGAGTTAGTGGCATCTAGCAGCATCACCTCACCCTTCCCTAAGGTGGTTGCTAAACACGCCAACAAAAAAAACAAACTTTCTAGAGACAGTGTTTGGTTTGTCCATTCTGGGCTACTGTAGAGATATGGCGGCGCAACATGGAAGAGAATCTGCTCCCTCTGTAGATACAAAAGGCTTATTTTAAGTTAACGAAAACAAAACCCCAACCCTGACCCACTAACCCTAACTCCAAACCCCTTAACCCCAACTGTGACCCTTTCTCCCCCTAAATCCCCCTAAAACCTACACACTGGACCTTTAAACCTTGTTCTAACTTGTGAAACTGCATGATAATTATTTTCAGAAGTATGTGCTAGTTCCTTTCCTTACTGGTTACATATATTATTTGGCAACTACAGATGTATTTGGAGGGATCAAGGTGTTTTTGTCCTTCTTGCCCACCGTCATTTATTTGAAGACTGAATACAGGATGCTCAACTGAAAGTTCAACAGTCGTTATGAGAACCAAAAGCGATATTGTCAACGTTACGGTTTCATACACCAGTTTTCACACGAAAAAACATTACAGGGTCATCATGGGAACACTTTGCATTTCCACAAAAGGTAATGATATGTTTTTTTAATAGGTCGCTACGATGCAACACCCAGTCTGAGGGCTCTTAAATCCCTTTTCACATTGCAAATTCTTATACCTTCAGTGACAGTTTTCCTTTGCCATCCTGTGCATTGTCATTGCCTTAGATGTCCTCTATTTACAGTGGAGCGCTTTCAGCAAACTAAGCACCGTAAAATATCTGTCTGGTTTTTTTTAAATGCATGCTTTTTACAGATAAGTCCCTCTGTGCATTTCCTTCTTTTGCTAGAAAAAGGAGACTGTCATTATGTACATCAGGAGGATCAAAATGTCTACATAAGTTGATGAATTCCCTCAAGAGCCTTCTCTTTTGAGCTCACTGTTTGTCCCCAAAGTCACTCTCGAATCTGCACGAAGCACTGCAGTTTCTTTTTCAGCAACACACAACAACACAAGTAAAAGGGACTTGTCATGCCATGCAAAAATCTCTGTCACTACAACAGCACCCTTGTCTTTTCCCTTCCCGCTCTCCCGCACATCGGGCTGAGGCTGCAGTGGGTCTATTGTCCCTCAGAAGCTTCTCTCAGAGTCACATGCTGGTTTCACAGGTCGGTGACAGGCTGCCGTCCCCGGGTATCAGGTGGATATCTGACGTAAACATGTGATTCTCTACTTTGTGTCCACTTTGGTTGCTGTCAGCCTTGACCTCCCCACCTGCCCCAACCAGATCTTGGGTGCAATTTTGTGCTGCCGTTTTGGGCGACAAGGGCGCAACTGCGGCACCTGCCACCTCCATCAGATGCTTCTCTTCATGGTTCTCTGTGGACTGATCTTCATCGCCGGGTGGTGTGTCCACCACCAACCTCTTACAGGTCTCCTCCTCTGTGACCGGGAGCAGCTCCTCTGAACTGGGGATGAGCGGTGACGTCTCTCCATCAGGGGACTCGTCTTCCAGGATGCTGGAGCTGATGTCTCCAGGAGAGGTAGTGCTTGGCGGTGTTAGTGGGCCTTCAGCAGACGTTTTGGTGAAGTTGACCTTCAACCCCTTGTTTTTAAGAGGGTTATTTCCTCTATGAGAGCTCTGGAGATTCTCAACAGAGCTGTTAAAGCTCTCCCCTTCCACTATGTGGAGCTTTGATCCGTCACCTGGATTGACAGATTCAAAGAAGCCATCTTTGAGAGGGGCACCAGTAAAGCTATGGTCACTGCTGGCCCTCCGATGCCTAAGATCCAGATACGGTGGTGCCTTGGGGTGTTTGATTTCATAGGGCACAGCTTCTTCCTCATCTGAGTCATGTTCTCTACAGTCTGCTGAGCAGCTTGCAAAGTTATCAGGTGAGGATGGTTGCACCTCCTTCATCTCAAGCTCTACTTCCTCTTTTAATGTGAATTCAGGGGGGCTGTGAGATTTCTTGGGTGAGGCAGGGCCGGTCATGGTTGTGCTCAGAGTGCTCATGGAGCTTGTAGTGTTGAGGTTAGTGAAGGACTGGGACTTGGTCATCTGGTTGTACATCTCCTCCAGTTTCTGCACATTGAGGTGCTGCGGGGTCCTGTTTGTCCGTTGGGGACTTCCACTGGTGTTGATGGTTATCCGATGAGGAGTATTTTGCAGCAGAGACTCTGGGTTTCTTTTATCTGGCGACTTTAGGTTAGTCTCTGAGCTGGCATGCCTGGTAGAGCCCCAGCGGCCAGGCGACAGGTGGTTGTCCAGGGAGGTCTTGTCATCTCCTTTCTCTACCACCACGTCCATCAGCTCCATGCTGCGGGCAAAGGCATCTTTTAGGTTCATTGACACAATGCTGCCGTTTCTCTTGGCTCTCTCCAGTGCTTCCCTCCTCTTGATGGCCTTCTCCTGCCTCTTCTGCTCCTTGTAGAACTCTGAGAAGTTGTTGACAATAATAGGAATGGGTAGGGCAATGACTAGCACTCCTGCAATGCAGCAGAGCCCACCCACGATCTTTCCAAGTAAAGTCTGTGGGTAAATGTCACCATATCCCACGGTAGTCATTGTGATAGTAGCCCACCAGAATGAGGCAGGGATACTGGTGAATTTGGTAGCATCTTCATCTTTCTCAGCAAAGAAGACCAAGCTGGAAAATATCATGATGCCCATGGCAAGAAACAAAATGAGCAGGCCCAGTTCGTTGTAGCTCCGTCTCAAGGTAAACCCTAGAGACTGGAGCCCTGTGGAGTGCCGGGCCAACTTCAGGATCCTCAGTATTCTCATGATCCTGAATATCTGCACCACGCGGCGCACGTTCTGGAACTGCAGCACACTCTTGTTGGACTCAGTTAGGAAGATGGTGACATAGTAGGGCAGGATGGCCAGCAAGTCAATGACATTCAGTGGGCCCTTGAAGAACTTCCACTTGTTAGGAGAGGAGAGGAAGCGAAGGAGGTACTCCATTGTGAACCAGGCGATACACACGGCCTCCACATGAGCCAGCTGGGGGTTGTCGCTGGCATGGCCAAACTCGTCTATGTCCTGGAGGTCCGGTAAGGTGTTGAGGGACAGAGCGATGGTGGAGAGGACGATGAACAGGATTGAGATGATGGCCAGAATCTGAAAAGAGAACACAGGGGGAATGAAAGATTAGCGAGAGTCCAAGTATGAGTGATATGAGTCTAATGGAGTGTCTGCCTTCGCTTAAAAGGCCCTATTGGTGTGTTCTTGAATGAAAATGAGCCACCCTTATGCATATGCGATACATAAAGCACATCACAGTGTTGTTTATGAGGACAAAGGTAAGTAGCATGGTAATGTAAAATGACAAAAGAAGGCACAAAATGAGTGATTCAATCTTTGAGTGAATGTGGCATGGCTGGATGGATTGTTATATGAGGAGAATCTTTAATAAAGCAAATAACTAGGCCAGATTTCTATTTTGGAAACAGAGAAGTGTGCGTGTGCGTGTGTGTGGGAGCAACAATAGATAAAAGGATGGAGGGATTTTGGCTCCACCTGTTGGCAACAGTAGAAAACTCCCTCTTTCTGTCTGAAAATATGAGCTACTGCTTTCACCAATAAACGAAAAGTTGCTGCAAAGTAGTTTTTGAAAACTTATGTTGGAAAATATAATAACTTCATACAACTCCCTGTGCTTTCTGCTCAGTCAGGGAGTAGTTAAGAACATCCTGCATAATCCCATGAGGTCATGCGCAGCATGAAGCAGCATTACAACTACAGCTCACTACTTGACCAGGGTTTACTGACCTCAGCAGATTAAATCTTGCCTTCTCTGACCGAGGCTCGGTGTATGGGAGATGACAGTGTGGGCGGTATGGTCAGGGTTAGGGTCAGGGGTTAGGTCACTTCCGTCTCTCTTCACTTTCTTCTATAATACCTCATCATACTCTATCCAAGCCTCTGTCTTTCACCAGAGCCACTGTTACTTCTTTCAATGCTGCTGGGATTAGCTGATGTCCTTTTTCCACACCTCAACTCTGCTCAATGTCTTGTGATGGAAAAATTCCTTTTCATTATGGGTTGATGAATTTTGAACTATTTTGTTGAATATGATTTCTTAAAGACATTTATCTAACTTGCTTCATGTGACTGATATGTTATGCAAATGCATGAACACCTAACCTCTGCCCTATATGATTGTAATAGAGTCATGAACCAGCCAAAACTCAGATAGAAAGTCACCCTCTTGTCTTATGTTTTATGTCTGATAATTTTATGCTTTGCACAGAATCCCAGGTCATGCGTCATGAAGTTTTAACTTTACGTCTTGTGTCGATGAGAAGCCTGTCTGATTGGGATAGTCGTATGTACGTGTGTGTGTGTAGCTTAATCACTGCTGGCACCGAGAGTGCTTGTCTCTTCCCCTGACCTTGTTGATATCTGTGTATAAAATTGTGAACACTCCTTTACTCTGGGCTCATTCACTCAGCTCATGAATTTGACTGTGTGGTGAGTCCATCTGCAGATGGTTGGATTAAACTTACCGAAAAGACAGATCTGACTTTACTCTTTTATTGACAGAAATTTCCACCACAGTCTCAACCCACACAGGTGAAGAGTCTCTGTCCTACACTCGACAGTACTGCAGCATAACCTCAGTCAATCTACTGAACCAGTGCATGGAACAATTTGCATTCCTTTGTGTGAAGTCCTCTATGACCCAAGCAATATAAAACCTATTAAAATCTAATGAACAAAGATTGAAGGTTCTCAGTCAAGATAGGAAAAACAAAGCACCGGGAATACTAATCACAAACTGCCAGTAAGTTGCAGAACACACTGATTATCCTACATAAATTTGCACAGTGCAGTCTGGAGACAGCCACTTCATCTGTGAGACTTGCGTATTTTAGCAAATATCGCGTATTAGTGACTATCATGCAGGGTTGTTTAAGTTCAAGGATTCTACAGAAATGTTCAGGGGACAGCCGTTTCTATGATCTATCCATTAGCCTCCGGCTTGCAGTGACACACTCGATAAAGGGGCTAAAGGCTGATGACACTGCCTGAAAAAGAAAACCGTTTTCAAAGGAGGAAATTCCTTTTCGGTAAGAAAGAGGGGACAAGGGGGTGTCATGGCTCAGCAAACGAGTGTTATCGCTAATTGAATGCTGGTGCTGATAAGGTTAAACCTTTTAGCAGCTAAGTGAGTCACCTGGTCCTGGCCTGGCACAGAGCTGAAAAGACGCAGATTGGTTCAGAACCCCAGAACTTTTTGGCAAGCTCACTGGAGGCTCATCCCCTGGTGCCAAGCCACTCGATCAGAAGACCTTTGCTTGTGTCCTGTTGCTGAACACCCTGGCACCAAGTCAGCTCCAGAAGTAGAGGAGTAGTTGAGGGCATGCGATAGTGATTTTGAGTTTATAGGCTTACTGGTGTTCGCTTTGTGGATCTTTTTTTTTTCGATACAGTAGAAGAATATCTATGATTTATGAAAATACAAGCAAAAGGTCGCTCGTTCTTCAGAGGTCACCTGTTCTTTCACAGAGGAGACAGTTAACCTCTTGCTGTACCACACTTCAGAGCATGCAAGCCCTTATAAAACTGCACAATGAACAGTGAGTATGCATGCAAACACTCTCAGAGACACAGAGAGAAAGTGATTAATGTTTTCCCTGACCCACACCCATGCAAGCTCACCTTCCCACACACCCAGGCACCCCTCCCTCACGGACAGCAGCAAATGGCATTTGAGCAAGAGGATGAGCAATCCTGCAGTGGCTTGCATTAACCTACTGTAATTGAGTGGGAGTAGTTAAGAAGATCAATTACTTGGACTCAGTCTTCTTTGCCCCTGATTTGCATGTGCGATGGCATCAAATGCTGCGAGCGCTGGATTAAAAGACGCAAATGAACGTGGCCAGGCCTGCTGACCTGGAAGTGACCCAGTGGAACAAAGCCACATGAGGCAGGAAATGAAACAAGAAGTGGACACTTTCAAATCTTGAAGAGGTAAAGTGATCGGGATTAAAGTGTCACTAGTATCCTGACCATTTAATAAAGGATTCAATTAGACCATCCTGAATGCAGAATGCTGTCTGAGAGCAATGAAATTATTGCTCTTGTCCTTAAGAGCTAAAACAAAAAGCAATTTAAAAGAAACATGCTGATTCAAAGTAAAACTGGCTCAGTTTGAATATACAGCTAAATTAGATCCAACCAAATGGCGAAGGTGTGATATTTAAAAAATTAAAGGCATACTATGTAGTTTTGGAGTATAAATCTGAAACTCAGAATTTGAATATCTAAAATATTAATGAGGTAATAATACAGACTCATATATTTTTTTGCTGTTCTCAGAGGAAAATAAGGACCCCAGAACACTATTTGAAGCTAGAAGGGTGGCAGGGTCCGCCACATATAAACAAAGTAAAACAGTATGAAACTGTGTTGTCCTTTAAGGTAAGTTTGTCTGTTCAGTTTATTCAGTCACGAAAAATGAAATTGTTGATTTAGTTTTTTATTCACCGAAAGATCTTTCTCTTCTGGTTTGAACTTCTTCCCCCAAATTACATAGTGCACCTTTAAAAGGTTCTCACACTCTTCACTCAGTCTTCATCTTTCCCTCTCTACCTGTTCCCGTGACCTTAGGATGCCACAACTGGGTCATGGTCAGACCTGATTGGCTTAGACGGGAGGGCAATGTCCTCGGATGATTAGGTGACGTGCGTGACGTGCTTCAGTTCCCCGAGGCTATTTTGGCTCTTTCACCACCTCCACTGAGTCTGCAGCAAAGACTGCTTAGCATGACTGTGCAAGGGGATAACAGCTTCACTTTGAGGTTTACAACAAGATGAAAGACAGATGGAGGGAGAGAATTATTGGACGTCACATGACTTTTATTTTTGTATAATACTCCGAGGATTTCCCCCGCGGGATAGTTTGGTCCTTTACTCCTGAGCACATTATAAAACACATCATGAAAAAGTAAATCACTTGATGAATGTCCTTGCAAAAACAAAAACCAGCTGGCTCGACTCCTCAAGGGATAGCTTAAAATATAATGCCAGCGACAGTGTAGGAGGCAGTTTTAGGAGAATATCTTTTGTGCGTCAAGGGAGTGAATGTGCTTTAGCAACAGACACAATCTGATTCCATCGCTCCTTTAAGGTAGTATTAGATCCACTGGGAGCAGGACGAGTGAAGTCGATCCGCAAAGGAGCCACTGAAGTTAGGAACTCTCCGGAGCCTTTCCTCTGAGCCACTCTCGATTTCCATTTTCAGCCACCTGTCATCTCCACCACTACTCTTGTAATTGCAAGAATCACCTTTCCCCATCCGCTCTCGGCTCCCACAGGAAGCAGTCAATAGGCCCACTAACTCCTCTCTTAATGTCCTGTCACTGGTGACAGCCCTGTGGTCGCACCCCACTTCACCTCCTCTGCCCGCTTCCCCATCATTCCGGGAGGAAAGGCGCTGCTGGGAAGAAAAATAACCTGCACCACACCAGTGGCCCATCTGCCAGCTATGGGGGGGAGGCTATTGATTGTGTACACATCACATTATGGACACTGAGCCAGGTCCAGCAGGCCCCTATTGATCTCCTTGCACAGAGCTCTTATGGACCATGATCCACCTCTGAGGTTCCCACTAACCCTCCCTCCCTCTACTTGTGTCATCAATTTGCACTGGACAAATTGAGCCATTCCTCAGGTATGATAATTTTTTGCTGCGGAATCAATCTGGGTGATTATGGCTATGGTAATGGGGACTGATCCCAGGACTTGTGTGTTATTTTGTCTTCTCGGACTGTATCTCTTTACTTTACAAATGGATCAGGTTAACATGCTTGAATATGAACACACGATGGATTTATCAAACTGTCCAATGTTGCAGCACTGCATGACTCTGTTTTAGCTCCTGTCTCTTTAAGGCCCTGACCCACGAATACCCAGGCTGCTTTGATTGGTCCGCTCACACATGCCTGAGCCAGCACTTCTAACAACAACAGCGCAGCTTAGCTTAATTAATATTTACGTGCCAAACTAGCTGCTTGGCATAAATTATTCAAACATGTGACATGGTGACTTGTCACAAATTCACGAGGCGTTTCAGGAGCAGTGTTTTCAGTGGGAGAGAGGAGCTCCTGTTGGTGCATTTTTAACTTTCAAGCTATTTTACATGCAGAATAACCTATATAACACACAGTCAAGGAATCAAAAGCATGATAGGGCTCCTGTAAAACAAAGCATAATTTGTTAAATTAATGAATTACCCTGCTAAGTTCACATATACCGGCGGGCAATTTCTCTTCATTAAACAGACCACTGGCTCCATATGCTTAGGAGGACCTAAATGGCAAGATTTGAGTCCTAAATGTGCACAAATTCGGTTACTGAGCCATTACCAGCTATTAATGATGGCACTGAGCAAATATGGCATTGTTAAGGAACCTGGCACACATACTTAAAGAGAGATTTATTAGGCATGGATAGTGAGGGTTATGACTCGAATACACGCACCCTTAGAGTGATTCAACATTAATCAACAAAAGAGGAGAGACATTTTCCCTCCCACTCTGTCAGGATTCTGCTGGGTAAGTGCCTTTTCCATGGCGAGTTTCCAGCGAGCTCACACAGAGAGGAGAAAAAGCAAAGTGGGGGGGGTGATATTTGGTGGCCGTCCACTGTTTTGTCCCACAGCTCCTCTGAGGTTCAGAGAGATTTGGAGGAATGCCACAGTCATTACGATTTGGACAAACTCGAGTGAATTCCTTAAAAACTGGCACGAGTGTGCGCGCAATTGAAATATGTCCCAATATTTTCTTTATTACAGCGTTGCAACAAAATCAGATAAAAGAGACCACTCCACTGTCCAACTGAATAACTATTTTTGGCAGCCCCAGTGGGAGTTGAGTGCATACTAATGAAGGCTTATTATTTCACGAAAAACTATTGAGCTGTTCATATATCTTTGACAGCTCTCAGTGTAGTCAATAATTGCGGTGGATATAACCCATTTGTCTTGGCATAACGCAGCATCACCACACTGTGTCACTTGCAGTTTAATTTGTCATCAGTCAGCTCAACTTTATTATGTGTCTCTCTGTGCTTGGCAACCTTTATGAGGAATATTGGCGTAATGTGATTAAAGTCACAATTTCAGGGTCAGGTCTCAGTGAGGCACTTTACAATCAGTCTGAGAGACAAACGTTGCATGCAAATGATTTGTCTTTGTTGGGTTTGTTTGAAAGCACAGGGCCTTTGGTAAATCACCCATAATACCCCTCTGACACTGGACAAATTACTCACTAACACCCACAAACATCTGACTGAAGTCTTCGGTGTAAAAAGGTACAATCAGCATTCACTCCTGGGTGAAATTACAATGCATCGGTATTTAACGTCCACAGCTCCTATTGGTATTGATAGAAACATCACAACCATGTGTACAAGCTAATTTTCACCAAAGTCCTTTCAGGAAAGTCTTTCCATTTGACAGCCATTTTGGCAAAGCCCCTGCACCAGGCCCCTGTCGAAAATAAAGGGGCAGAAAATGTGCCATACAAACCACCATCTCTGATGTTACAGACTTTTAAAGTCAGCATATTTCAGCTGTTTGTCTCCTCTCTTATGATGTCTCTTAAATAATTTCCCAGTCTGGGATCAATAAAGTAATTCTATTCTATTCTCTGTTTTCACCCCTTTTCTGGTGTAATACTATGATGCGTGTTACAGTTTCTGACATTGAAAAATGTATAACTTTTTTCTTCAGTCACTGTTTCAAGCAGCAGTTGAACAATAAGTCAACGCTGACTTTACAACAATGACAAAACTTTGTCATACAAAAGTAAACTTGTCTACTGGTAATGGGAAATGTCAAATTCATACTCAAAACAAATATGGGGCAGCATTTTGCTGACTTCTGCTAATTGTAGCTGTCTGTAGCTAGTTAGCTCAGTTAGCCACGCAGCTAGTGGCTCAGACTGGGAGCTCAGGGACATGGAGATTGAGTACTGCTGTTTATTTGTATTCTGTTGATCATTTCAGTTGATTTTTTTCAACTACAGCGCTTACACATTGCAAATATGCCCTAATTTCTGTCTGAATGTGATTTACCTTTCATGTTCCCCTTACTGAAGTCATGGAGCAGCAGGAGTCCTAAAGGATTAAGTCAACACTACATGCTGAGGGTGTGATGTTTCTGCAGCAGCACAAAAAAATGTGGTTGAGTGGGCTGACAGCATTTGAGAGCAATCAATAAACCACTTCTCATCAGCTTACAGGCCACCCGCAACTTTTTGGCCTCTAGAATGCCTGAGTTAATTTTTAGCAACAACATTATGGGGGAGAAAGTAAAGGACAACCAATGAATAAATAAATTCATCTACATTATTCAGGAGAGTCCTTCCACCATCCACACATTTTCCTCTTGTACTGGTTCCCTTCATGGTTACCATACTAAGTTTCCTGTGAACTCTTCTCCAAACTTCACTGTGTCCCATTTTTCGTACCGTTCTTGTAAACACATTGTTCATGTGCTTTTCACTCTCCCCCTCAAAGCCCTTTCACTGCCTTTGCAGCCTTTTCTTTTTTTTTATTTTTTATACCAGACTGATATTTGTTTCTTTGTCTCGTTCTTTTTTTGTTGTACAACCGGGGAGGAAAGTGGGCTTGCATGAAATATTTATAGAAAGCGTTTGGTCCGTCGGGCCAGTAGTGGCACAAACACGCCTTCACAGAACAGGCAACACAGCCGTGCGTGTCAGCATGTGGCGCTCTATTACAGCTCAGATGGGCTTAGCTTGAGCTATGCAACCGCGATTAGCAGATTGAAATATCACAGGCTACACATCAGCAAAACACATTGTACTGACATTTCCCCCTTTGGTGTTGTGAAATTCTGTCGAGTGTGCCAGTGTGTGAGAAGAATCTGACTTTCTTTTGGGATGCTGCAGTCGTGTTGTGGTGGTGCGGTGGAAACAGTTTGTTGCTTTCAGGCGCTGGCAGAGAGCACCGGCTACCTGCAACTCTGAGATTTTCCAAACTTTCCCGAACTAGTCCCGCGGGACTAAACTAAATATGTGCTGGAAGTTGAAAAGTTCAGTGAAATCAATGCAGTGCTCAACCTGTCCAGCTTTGCTTTCTGCCCTGTCAAATAAAGACAAACTCGAGCAGAAGTAAAGGTTGGCAGCCATCTTCTATCTCTACTGTTCTCTACCAGTGAGGGAGCACATTATAAATCAAAGGGTCTCTGTTTTCACATAGAAGTAAATGACAAGTCAGTTTTGTCAGCTGGAATGACCACTGTTGCTAACAGGTTTTTACCTGGAATTAGCTGACAACTGACTCACTTTAAGACCAGAGTGCTGAAAGATACGTGTATGACAATAGGTTGCTAAAAAAGCGTAAAGCAACATTTCCCACGCAAAACATTAGCATCTTCTCCAGTTAATGATCACTGTGGAAGTATCAGAGCACCATGCTTCTTCGAGCTAGTTAGCCCTACAGCAGCCTGTTATAACCAGACACACTAATAAAACATTTGCTATATTGCTATTTAGAATAATGCCTAAATCTGTGTTTTAATGTAGGCTGATGCTCTTGGCCAGGACAAACCTGACAGTTAACATTCTCCAACTCTGCTAGTCTAATAGTAGCATGTTATTTGGATATTCTAGTCGTAAAATGAATATTTTACTTTATAAGCTAATTAGCTTAACATGCTCACAATTGGGGCAAAGTTAATGCAAATAATCTGCTTTTAAATGATTTTTTTCCCCCAGTTTTTTGGGTTTTAACATAAACAAAAACCTCAGAATTGCAAGTATGATTCATTCTTATTATTCCATCTAACGTTGTATACATCTATAATCTATATTAATAAACAGGAAGACCACTTACGGATAAGCGAACTGCAGTGCTGAACAGCGTAGCTCTTTTTAGGGGACGATGCAGCACAGCAAGGTAAAATGAAACATTTATAAGCAAACTGCCGCACAATAAACTCACAGTCACACCTGCAACATCGACACTTCAAATGCTAAACATGACATCACAAGCCAGAAAAAAAGGCCATTTTTGGCTTCAACCTTGAAAGAAATTCCGCAACTCTCCTTCTCTATCAAGCGTATTGATGAATCTATTTAAAGCCCTGATAGGATCCTTGAGCCATCCACTTACTGAAATAGATACCTAATGCTCGGTCCACCCCACTGTACTATATCCTGTAACATAGCCCTTGCACCCCGGTATCAGGTTTCTACACCCGCTGTAGTCTTCAGGAGAGATATGATTGCAGTTTAACAATACCTCATCAGCGCATTAAAAAAAGATTTCCCACTGTGAGCCGACGCTATTTCTGTGGACGACTCAGCAGTTTTTGCGAATTAAGCGATGGATTGTGGAAGTGGTTCCTGCTGAGACCAAGCCTCCCAGGAAGGGCAGCGAGGAAAGTCACGCAACACTGCGCCGCGAAGCATGAAATACAAAGAATAAACTGAGATTTAGGACAATGTCTTGATTAGTCTTAGTGAGATCATCACTTTTTGCTCCTGTCACTTGTGGCCAACTTGTAATCGTGCCAATCTTTGTCCCTCTCTTTATCTGGCTCCCTTCTCTGTCCGTCCTCTGTAATCTGTCCATCACTATTACCCTCTTCGCCACCTTGCAGCCAATCACGACCCCGTGACTTTCACAACAGAAATGTCAGGGAGAAAAAAAAAAAAAAAAAAAAAGAGAAGGAGAGAACGCAGTCGCAGCGGGAGAGCCGGCTGTATTAAGCCGCAAAAATGACGACGATATGGGAGCAAAATTCATTTACGAAATAAAACTAATTTATAAGCTTAAAAAAAACCTGCAGTAATAAACAACAGACAGCAGTCCTAGTGGGAGGGAATTCAATAAAACTAATTCCTCGAGCAGTAAAATATGTAAGAACTTGCCCAGAGCTGTGAGCCAGCCGGAGCTGGAGGTTTGCTTGTGCCTTCGTCTTCTGTTAACAATTCTTTGTTGCTTTGTTCTTATGATAGTCGAGATATGTACATTTACATTAGGGGCCAGTGTAAATGGCGTCCTTCCTTGATGTCCTTCCCTTGCCTGGAGAGATGGTGGTGGTTGCGGAAAGGAGAACATGTGCGTATGTTTCTGTGCCGCTGCATGGTGTTCATGGGTAGAACAAGCCTTTGGCCTTCATGGCGTGGCAACATTATTAACCTATGCACCTCCGACTTCCCCTGGAGGAGAACAGCAGGCAGGCCGATACAGCGAGTACCCTCCACACACACTGATGCACATGTACATGTGCATGAGGGCGTACATATGAGCTAATTATACCTCTAAACACATGTTCATTATGTTATGTCTGCATGTGCGAAAAGATGAAGCTTAAAAAAAAGGAACAATGTCAAATGACAGCGACGTAATTGCAGCAGATAACTTTCTTCTGTGCTGGATAATTTGCAGCAGAGCGGCTCTGCGTTCCCACCGGGGGAAATGTGCCGTCATGTGTGACAGAGAGAGAGCGCCAGAGAGGGCTAAAGTGTAATTACCGCTAAGTGTAGTAGCCCTTGTGCCTGAGTAGTGATCGCTG